>NC_080681.1:26624200-26927230 GCF_030445035.2 Dasypus novemcinctus | reverse complement strand
GTAAAAAGAAAATGGGGGAACTGGGGGAAAAGAATAGAGCTTGCTGAGAAACGGGAGAGAAGGACAGAAGTATGCACTGAGATTCGGCGTTGGCTCCTCTAGGCAGATAGAGTGAGCTCTGTTTGTGCGGTTACCTTTTAAACTAGTAATTATTCCCTCCCTTGCTAATGCTAAGGGGAAGGGCCTTAGCTGTTATTGGCTGCCCCACCCAGGCGGGGACCAATGGTGAGGACTATTTGGAATATCCAGGGCCAAGGGGAGGTCTAGGAAAGAGTTAACGGGCACCTCAAGGTCAAGGTCAAGGTCTCAGCAGGGTCTCATGGCCATGTTGTGTGTCGGTCATTTTGTTTGTCTGTCAGCCATGCTGTCTGTCAACCATGTTGTCTGTCAGCCATATCGTGGCTCATCTTCTCATTTCCATGTACTAACCTACCTCAACTCCCCCCTCGGAGAGTTCACACCCTTATACTTAAGGGGGTGCTGAGGAGCTACGGTCGTTCTTCTGTAGTTACTTCCTGCTGGTTAGGGCAGTAGTCCCTGCTTGAAGGGATGTAAACCTCTCTGGCTATTCTATTGAGGTCAAGGAAAAATGGGTCTGACACTGTGGTTGCATCTGGATGAAATCCCCACTTTACTAATAAGGCATTGATTCTGTAAGAAATAAACTTAATTAGAATTTTGAAGATATGTGGCCCCACTAAAAGGATAAAGAAGATGGTGATAAGCTGGTCCAAAAGAGGGCCAACTACATCATACTGCACCACAAGATGAGAAAGGCCAGGTGCCTTCAGAAGCTGCATCCTCCCAAAGTTGATGGGAAACAGCATTCTTCCTTGAGTTCTTTTATGCTGTTGGGTAATTCTAGGGAGGGATTGTGGTAGACCTGCTGGGTTTGGGTATAAACTGCCAACCCCAGTTCCCACAGCAGTGATTATGCTTAGGACAGCTAGGAGAGGTATGAAGAGGCACTGCCCTAAACATAAACTCACCAAGACAGTATAGGCAACAAGACAAGCGTATGGCAAACAAAATAAAGACGGTACTTAAAAGAGCCATTCCTTTATCTTATAGGAATATTCATTAACTACTGAGAAAATGAACTAAGTTTACCAGGACTGTTATCATGTTCACTATCCCTCTGCATATGATCTGGAATAGAAAAGATATCACTATAATCATGAGGCAAATATCTAGAATAGGAGAGATATAGGTACAGCACTTAATACTAATCAATGTACAAATTCCTCTTTGAGCTGCAATTAATAGATCTAAGCTCCAGGTCTGCAATACCATACCTGTTATCTCTCCATGGGAGCAGGCCATAATGCCAGTTGTGTCTAAGTTCTACTTATATCACACTGGTAATCACTGCTCCATTTGGTATGCCCTTCACACAGCCAGCATGCTGCAGCGCCATTAACCCTAGAGAGATGCTAGGAAGGTAGGTGCTGGTATTTCAGGCCTGGTGCATAGTGCCCTTCAGCATTATGAAACAGAACCAGTCCAGAGGCAATATCCATTGTACATCTGTCCATGTTGAGCCATTGCCGGCTGCTGCAGGAGTCTGAAACTGCTGCATACTCTCCATCCACTTCAGTAACACAATCTTAATGATAATGCCCCACAAGTCAATATTGAAACTTTGGTAAAATATATGTGTATGTATGGTAGCCTTTGGATGAAAAGCAATGACAACATTTTGCCTAATTTTTGACAGTCATGGAATAATAAGTGCTCAGACTGGTAAACACTTGAGCCCACATAGTCTAAACTCAACTATACATATAAACATTTAAAATATCTGACATAGGGAATGCATGTTTCTCAAGCATTTGAGTACCCGCCTCCCACATAGGAGGTCCTGGGCTCATCAGTGCCTCCTAATGAAAATAAAGAAATAACAAGCAGACAATGAGCAAAAACAAATGAACAGGGATTGGATATGGCTCAAGTAGTTGAGCACCTGCCTCCAAAATAGGAGGTCCCAGCTTCAGTTTCCAGTGCCTCCTAAAGAAAACAAAAAAACAATGAGCAGACAATGAGTAAACAATGAGCAGACAATGAGCAAATAACAAAGAGACAATGAGCAAAAACAAACAAACAGAGAATGGATGGACTCAAGCAGTTGAGCACCTGCCTCCCACATGGGAGGTCCCAGGTTTGGTTCCCAGTATCTCCTAAAGAAAAAAACAAACAGACAATGAGCAAAAACAATGAGCAGACAACAAGCAAACAATGAGCCAAAAAAGAAAAAAAATATCTAACATGTTAGTATGCATCCTTTAATAAACACCTCTGCTATTAAATATATATATACCCAATAAGGCATCTTATTCCATTGTTAAATAACTGTAGTTATTAGGAAATTATAATTTATTGAGCACAA
Organism: Dasypus novemcinctus; assembly: GCF_030445035.2. Classification (NCBI taxonomy): domain Eukaryota; kingdom Metazoa; phylum Chordata; class Mammalia; order Cingulata; family Dasypodidae; genus Dasypus; species Dasypus novemcinctus. Next base: position 26,924,844 of record NC_080681.1, on the reverse strand, counting down.
CAAAAATCTACCATGCATTTTTATTTTTTTAGGAGGCACTGGGAATTGAACCAGGGACCTCATACATGGGAGCATTGAGCTGCTCATTCGCCATCTACCATATATTAATTCTATCAAGGTTCTGTTCTCTTGACTCATGCACAATGAGACAAATCTCTTCTCTATGTAACAAAGATGCAAATCATTTAAGACAGCTATCATGGTCATTACATTTTCTCATACCAGTACACAGGCTCTACCTTTGTTTGATTCTGTACCAATCATTTATTGGCCCAACTTGAGAGCACAGTAAATGATCTGGCAGTTTTACCAGTGTTGAATCTGGTAGACAGATGGCACCTACTGGGTTTGAGCCAACCCAGATTTCTTAAGTAGAGGTAGTGTAGCATAAAGGTTAAGTGAATCTTCAGGGCCAACACCGCTGTTCTAACCCAGGCTCTGTGGTAGGTCACCTCTGTAATCATGGGGAAGTGACTTCATTTTTCTGTGCCTCAGTTTTTCCCATAAATAAATGGGGATAAAAATGGTACTCATATCACTGGTTTGTTGTGATGAGTAATATAAGTACGATGTTTACAAAAATGTTTTTCACAAAGTAAGTGCTCTCTAAGAGTTTTCTCTTACTACTTGCTATTGTCTTTGAAGTACCACTATATCTGGATATGTTTAATTTTGTCTAATCTGGATTTGTTTGTGCCCTTAATCCCTAGGTGTATAAGTTTATATTTATCCTTGTTAGCTTTTTATCTTTTAGGTTTGATTCAGAATTCAACCCCTTTATGGACAACGTTAACATTGAGCTTTTAATTCACTGTATTTAATTTTCATCTCAGTTTTATATCATCCAAAAGTGAGATAGGCTCTTACTGAAGTCATTGAAAACATATATTTTATTAGGAAATTATGAGAACAGAGTCCTTTTGATGTGTCTATAGGCATCATCCTCCACATTATGATGGATTCATTGATAACACCCTTTTGATGACAATTATTGAAATCATTAATCTACCCATTAGCACAATAACCCTACCCAAATTCTTCATTTCTGCAGGTATATTTAAAGAAATTCTGTCAAATGCCTTTCTGAAATCTTGACATGGTCAGTCTTTAACACAGCTTCAACCAAGAGCCAGGAATACTATTAGAAATAATATATTCATCTGGCATAACTTAATCACAAAACTTCACATTGTCACTTATTTAAATCTTCACTGATAACCCATTTTATTATTTTATAGTCTTTCCTGTCACAACATCAAACTCATCAGCTTATAAGGATAACCAGCCTTATCCTGTTTTGAAAATTGAGACTACATATGCTGATCTCTAACATTCTATATAGCTGCTATTTGAAATATATTTTCATAGATTGCCAACACTAGTTCAATAATTACATCTAAATGCAATAAAAAATTGGTAAGATCTTCAATGAACTCTGGACAGATGTTTGAACAGGAAATATTTTTTAAAATATTCCTTTGACACCACCAGACCACAAAATTCTTTGAGGATGGCTCTTATCTAAATTCAACCAATCATGTATTCAAATTAAATGGATTTCAAGCCAATAACTTTCAAACTTTTTGATGGTGCACAATAAGAAATTGATCTCTCTTTCTCTTTCACAAACACACATACACACAAACATAAACATTTACACGAACACACATAGCAGAACCATGCAGTACTATGTAAGTAGACTTTCTGGTATTTTTTATCCTGAGAAAAAGTAGTCCCTAAGTCTATCAAATTGATTTAATGTCCCACTAATAAGCAAGTCAAAACCCATAGTGAGAAAAACACTATTCAATGACGTCAGTTTATATTTATTTTATTTTATTTTTTTAGGAAGTACAACCAGGGATTTAACCTAGGACCCAGGGACATTATACATCTGAAGCAGGCACTCAACCACTGAGCTACACCTCTCCCCTTTGACATCAATTTTTGCATCTTTATTTTGTCTGAACTTCATGTTACACTAGCTCTCTTTGTAAAACTGGCATGAATTTGTATTTTAGTCAAGTTGGTTAAACCATGCTACAGTAAAAAACAACTTCAAAATTCAACTACAGAAGGCAATAAAGGTTTGTTTCTCAATCTACACATGCAAGACAGAGCCCTAAGTCATCTTTGTATAAGACTACTAGCTGAGGGAGGTTCCATTTCTGTGTTATCATTATAGGAAAAACAAAACAAAACAAATCATGATCTCCTTATTAGTTGTCCTGGGTGAGTCCAATGAACTGGGCAGTAGGTGTTGCATCTCTGCTGAGATTCAGGACTCAACTAGAGGACAATTGACAAGCCCATCCCAAAGAATAGAGTGTCTGCAATGACAAGCAAGATGGTTTCACCCATCTGCCCCATGGGATCTAAGGCCCCTCTCAGTTAGAAGTAGACTGGGCATTACCATCCCCAAATTCTCAAGATTGGGGAGTGAACAATGGACTAAGTGGACTTATAATTATTCTGCGATAGACTTATTATTATTTTAGCAATGGAAAAACTTTTATCATTTATATAAAGGCAGTGGCCACCAGAGGTTCTGAGGGGAGAGAGAAGGAAGAATAGGTGTAATATGGGGGTATTTTTGGAACATTGGAAATGTTCTGCATGACATTGCAATGATACAGGCCATTATATATTTTGTTATAACTACCAAATTGTGTGGGATAGAGTAAAACAATAATCCTCAGTTAGTAGTAATGTTTCAATATATGTTCATCAATTGTAACAAATGAACCACACTAATCAAGGATGTTGTTAATGTGGGAAAGTGTGGGACGGGGTGGGAGTGGGGCATATGGGAATCCCCTATATATATACATATATATACTAATTTCCTGAAGTTTATCACTCATACATAAACAGAAATATACATAAATAAACAATAAGTATACAGTAAAAGTTGTAACTTACAAAGCAGATGTATAACATCATACAGGGGTCCCATACATCAACCCACCACCAACACCTTGCATTGCTGTGACAAATTTGTTACAAATTATGAAAGAATATTGTCAAAATCTTACTACTAACTATAGTCCTTATCTTATATTTGATGTATTTTCCCCCAATATACCCTATACTTATTTTTAAAATATATTTTTATGGCAGAAGTTGTAGACTTACAAAACAATCATGGTCATGTGCAGAATTCCCATACAACACTCCTCTATCAACACACCACACTGGTAGAACGTTTGTTACAGATTAGGAAATAATATCATCAGACTATTACCAGGTCCATAGCATACATTTGGTCCATTTTTTCCATACTCTTCCATTATCAACACAGTATGTCCTTTGCATAGATGTATGACTATTACGTTATTACTGTTAACCACACTCCATAGATCCCTCCAACTGTATTTTTCCCATGCTTCTCCACGTTCCCACCTCCCTGCAATAGTGATGTACATCTGCTCTAGGTCACAAAGGACAATCTTGCATCTGTACCATCAACCACAATTCCCATACCCCTCTGGGTTTACTGTGTTAGTTAGTCCCTAGATTATTCTCTAGCTTTCTGTCAATTGGCATTTACACACCTAGACTACCCTTTCCAGCCACATTCCAATTTATAAACCAACTGTTACTCACTGTAATGTGTCACCATCAACCCTATACATTTCCACACTTTTACAGTAAAGCTAATTAAAATTTCCACATACATTAAACATCATTAGTCCTTCCCAGTCTTACTCTTATCTCCTTTAAGAACTCACCACCTACAACCAGGCCTTGAAGATATTTTCCTACATTATCTTCTAGAAGTTTTATGGTACTTGCTTTTATATTTAGGTTTTGATCCATTTTGAGTTTATTTTTTTATAAGGTGTGAGATAGGGGTCCTGTGTCCTTCATTTGGCTATGGACATCCAGTTCTCACAGTACCATTTGTGGAATTGACTGTTCTGGCCAAGCTGGGGGAGTTTGACAGGCTTGTCAAAAATCACTTGACCATAGATGTGAGGATCTGTTTCTGGATCATCAATTTGGTTCCATTGATCTGTGTGTTTGTATTTACTCCAATACCATTCTGTTTTACTACTATAGCTAGGTAAAATGATTTAAAGTCCAGAAGTGAGAGTCCTCCAACTTTGTTTTTCCTTTTTAAAATGTTTCTGGCTATTCAGGACATCTTACCCTTCCAAATAAATTTGATAATCATGTTTTCCATTTATTTTTAAAATGGTGGTGGAACTTTTATCAGAATTGCATTGCATTGTATATCAATTTGAGTAGAATTGACATCTTAATGATATTTAGTCTTCCAATCTGTGAGCAAGGAATGTTCTTCCAATTTATTTAGGTCTTCTTTGATTTCTTTTTACAATGAGTTGTAGTTTTCTGAATACAAGTGTTTTACATAATTTGTTAAGTTTATTCCAAAATATTTGGGTTTTATCTGTCATATTTTATTTTTGCCACTCTTTTGAAACTTTTAGCTAATTTTACTGATATAATATCCATTTCTAGAGTCTTCCAAGCTTCTCTCTCACCTGTCTTTTCTTTTCAGACTGTAGCACAGCCTTTAGTATTACCTGCAAAGCTGGTCTCCTATTTACAAACTCTCTCAGTTTCTGTATATCTGTGAATATTTTAAACTCACCCTCAATTTTGAAAGGCAACCTTGCTGGATATAAGATTCTTGGCTGGAAGGTTTTCTCTTATAGTCTTAAATATACCACACCACTGTCTTCTTCTTGCCTCCATGGTTTCTGATGAGAAATCACACTTAATCTTATTGGGTATCCATTATATATTATGAATTTCTTTTCTCTTGCTGCTCTTGGAATTCTCTCTTTGTCTTTAACATTTGATATTCTGATTGTATGTGTCTTGGTGTTGGTCTATTTGGGTTTATTCGGATGGGAGTATACTGTGCTTCTGGACACCGATATCTATGTCTTTTAATAGGGTTGGGAAATTTTCTACCATTTCTTCAAATATTCCTCTGTCTCTTTCCCCTTCTTTTCTCCTTCTTTGACACCCATGACACATATGTTTGTATATCTCTTGCTGTCATTTAGTTTCCTGAGAACTTGTTCAATTTTTTCCATTCTCTTCTTCATCTATTCTTTTGTATGTTTGCTTGCAGAGGACATTTCTTCGAGTTCACCAATCCTTTCTTCTGTCTCCTCAAATCTGTTATTATATGATTTCAGTGTATTTTAAATTTAATTTATAGTACCTTCCATTCCCGTAAGATCTGCTATTTTTTAATGTACCTTTTCCAATTCTTTCTGCTTATCCAATGTCTTCTTAATATCCTTAATCTCTTTAACCATCTCATTCAATTTATTAAGGAGAATTGTTTGAACATCTATGATTAGTTTTCTCAACTCCTTTATGTCAGCTGGAGGCTTATCTTCTTTCTTTAACTGGACCATATCTTCCTGCTCTTGGTGTGGATTGTAATTTTTTGTTGGTGTCTTGGCGTCTGGATTACTAGATGTATTTATTCTGGGTGCAGTTTAATTTAGGGCTTTCTTGACATTTCTCCCTTGCTGGTTGTATAATAGGAGCCAAGGATGTAGTTTTTGATGCAAGCTGTGGAGGCTCAAGCTGCCCTCATTGCCCAGGGACCAATGAAGCTTCTCCCAACTTTATCTTTTGCCAGGGATAGTGACAGAGCCACAGCTATGAGTAATAATTCAAGTTGTTCAGGTCTAGACTGTAGTTACCCAAAGAGACTGATGAAACTTCATGTCCCTTTCTCCCCTGCTTGGGGTAGGTATGGAGCTGCAGGTGTGGGCAGCATCTGTGCTGTATGGGTCAAAAATGACCACATTTGCCCCAGTAGACTTCTGACTATTCAGTCTGTGCCAGTCAAATGTTCCTGCAGTTACTCAGACAGGCTGGCGCTAGGCCTGCCAGCTTCCTCCCAGCTAGAGGTGGAGCTGAAGCCTATGCTATGGCTACAATCTCATCTGGATAAAAGAAGCCAGTCACTACCTTCACTGTGATTTTCAGGCAGCCCAGCTTCCCCTCATGCTGGGGATGGAGTCAAAATGGCACCTACCAGCCATTTTCTGACTTGGTAGGCTCAAACTTTTGCTGTTCTTAGGTTTATACTTTAGTCGTCTGAATTTACTAATCAGTAGCTGAAGTTGGTGATCAACTGTCTCAACCTCCCATTTTTAGGAAATGGAGTTCTAACTCCAGCCACAGAACAGCTCCTGAGGCGGCTTGCACTACCAGAGTAAGATGATCACCAGCCTCTGTGGCATGCCCTGTATTTTCCTGGAGAGTTTGGCACAGGTCCCCCAGCTTCCTCCCTGGCAGAGGTGGAGCTGGGGCTTATTCTAGACCTGCAGTTTGGTCTGGATGGAAAGAAGCTGGTTCCTACCAGCACTGTGATTTTTCAGTCTGCCCCACTATCCCTAGTGCCAGGAGTTAAGATGGCAGCTGCCAGCCTCTTTCTGACTTGGACCTGTCCAAAGTTTAGCTGTTCTTAGGATTATACTTGAGGTTGCTGAAATTTACTAATCAGTAGCTGAATTTGGTATCCAACCATCTCTTCCTCCCCTGTTTTTGGGAAGTGGAGCTTTCAATTCCAGCTGTGGAAAACTCCCAAGGTGGCTTTTGCAGCCAGTGGAGGATGGGCACTGGCCTCTGTGGTGTGGAGTACTCTACTTACAAATCTTCTCTTCAGATAGGCGGTCTCCTCCTGCCATTCCTTCAAGGATGATCTTCTGCAGGATGATCTTCTGGTCTCCTGGAGCCCCCAAACAGGTGCTTCAGATAGCCTTGTGTGATTACTAACTGCCTTGTAGCACAAGCTGACTCTAGGACTCCTTACTCTGACACCATCTTGATGGTTATCTCCCCTATATTTTTTTATGTAGCATTTATGTAACCTAAAGCTTCTTTAAAAATTAAAAAAAAAAATTAAAACCAACAACAACAACAAAAAAATCATGAACCAGCTCTCTAAACTTCCACTGGAAATTGAAACCAGGAGTTGGGTCCACTCCAATTTTATTTGCCAAAGAAAGTCACATAGATACTGTCAGATAACAGAGCTCAGAGATATTCTCTTACTATATGTCTAAAAGGAGGAGAAATAGAATATTCTTGGACAGCCCTAAGGACTACCATGATAATATCTGTGGTCACAAAATATTCATCTCAATACCCTTCTTTCATGCAAAACACTCAACCCTCTTTGTCACATTTGAAGTAGGTGTTGAAGAATATACTTTGGAGGTTGAGATGTCAGTAGTCATAATAAGTCAAACAAATCTCCTTTAAACTAAGCTGATGTTCTTTTTTGTCTTTTGTTTTTCTTTTGTTTTTTGTTTGTTATATTTTTCTCTTTTGTTTTGTGTTTATTTTGTATTTTTATGGTCTTTTTGAGAGTATAAATTTCTCAAAAAATTTTGCTTCTTATCTATTTATACAGCCAAGAGGCATATACAGATTGTTGCATTTTTACCATAATTTTTGTTATTTCCATATATTTTTGCCTTCAATTCTCTCCTCCCCCCCCCACTACATGTCTTACTCTCTTTCAACACAATTGGTAGTATTTTGTGTCTATCATGATCCAGTGGGAGTTCTAAACACAGTCTCTTTTAATCTCTTTTCCCTAATTGATGGTGTCCAATTAAAAGGATTTTCTGGTTACCACTTCTGTAATCGGGTCTTTGCTATGAGATTAACTTAATCATGGGTGTTAACAGAACACAGAAAATGGACACAATATTTGTGGCTAGCCTTAACCTTAACGACTCCAGCTCCATAGGTGAGTTTCGGGCTAGACATAGTATTAAGCACATTGTGTGCATTTTCTCATTTAAATCCCAAAAGAATTAGAGAACTTGAAAATCATTCTCTATTTTTTACCATGTGGAAACTGAGACTTGGCAAAAAAGAGTCACAAAACTAGTATACAGCAGAACGAAATGTTGATCCTCAGTTCGCTTACCTCCAATGCCAGTGCTCTTAGCCACTTAGATAAAGATATAGAAAAGCAGACATCATTAAGTATAGGCACATCAGACCCTGCTTCTCTTTGCAGAGACTTAGTGCTTAACCCCTTCAGACATCTGATGCTCTTAAGTGGTTAACCTCATTCTTTTCCAAATCTCTTCCCAAATGTCATCGCTCACCTTTCCCCACAGAATATTAATGGAAATCAGCTAAACTACTACAATAAATAGTTCCTAAAATATTATCAATATGATAGAAGTCCATTTCTCATTCATGAAATAGCATAGGTTTTCTGTTCCTGTTTAGCACACGGTTGTCCTATAGATAGTGTGTTTGGGACCAAATTCTATATTGTTACTCTTCTCTGTCCTCGGGCCTTGTTATTTGTTCTGTGGTAAAAGCTTCAGTACAAGTCACAAACATCAGTTCTGCTTATATTCTACCGGTAAAGTTTAATCACATGGCCATACCCTGCTTCAAGAAAAATGGAAATGTAGTCTTTTTTGGGGTAGCTACTTCATAGCTATACCTCTATAACTATGTAAGGGAAGAATGGCAGTTTTGCACCAATAACCAACTCTAATATCCAGAAACACACACACACAAATACATGTATGCATACACTCACACACTCTGCTCACAAAAGGCCTGATTTTAATTATTTAGACTTTAAGGTATATTTAATTTAATACCTCTTCTCTTAAAAGGTTTTTCATGAGAAAAATCTTATATTCCAATCTTAGATGTATGTCACAAAAACTTTGTGAAATGTGATTCCCTGGTCCAAACGTTTGAGAAATGCTGGTTTAAGAAAAGGAAAACAGAACTCTTTTCAGAAGATTTTTCACAGCTTTTCAATACATTTAATATTAATTATTAATCTTTAAGAAAGGAATATTATATGTAGTTCTTCCCCCAATTTTTGACCATAGAACCCCTTTGTCGAGGAATCACTTTGATCATTTTGAATAACTAGAGTACACAGGGCATCCAGTTTCGGAAACATAGGTTTAGAGAAATTTAAAACTCTAGTGAGTTTGAATGAAACAAGACCCTGTTTGGGCCTAGCTGCTGAAATAATAACATATAGGGGGATACTTTATCCGTGTATAAAGCTTGCTCTCTATAAACGTGGGTCTGCTATTTTATAGTTGATCACCCTGGAAAGAGGTGTCCCAGAGCCCTGACTCTCTAAGCTGCAGAATACCTTCTGCTCTGACAGATGGGGGCCTGACAAGCTGTTGTTGCCATCAGTACAATGCAAATGTGAATTCTCTTCACAGCTTTGAATAGTGTTCTTTACAGCACCAGAGGACTGGTCTTAGGCCCTCAGGAACCCTATGGTAGAAATGGATGTCCTAATTTCTGTGAAGTCTCCACCCTATTCTGTGTTCCCTGTTTGGAGCCAGAAAATAAATAAAATCCCCAAAACAAACAAAGGGTTTTGCTTGCTGGCCAAATTTCAGATCAATAGAGCAGTTGGGAGAGAGCCAAGATTCAGAAGCTTGCATGGTGAGAGAGGCTACAGATCATTAAAGATGAACAGAGCCATAAAACACCAACACAATTGGCAAAACCAATTGCAGTGCTTTTGGCAGGCTCTACACAGAGGCCATGGATTGAATGTTCCTGGAAACTAACGTGTCCCTTTGCTCAAAGAGTGCAGGTGAATGCCTCTTAAGTCACCTGCAAGGTGTACTGTGGAATGAGGCATAGAAGCTCACTCTCCCCTCTAGATAGATGATTGAGCCTGCATGTTGCATGGGGATTGAGAGCTCTGTGCTTGTCAAAAAGATCCATTTATATAGTAGGGTATTTACACAAAGACCCAGGGTCCTTTCCATATTCGTCATACCTGGAAAGAATTGGGAAATAGAGTTTAATATCTGGGAGCAGTTGTTAGAGAATCGCGTATAGCTTGCATTTATTTTTGATACATGCTTTCTCAATTGGCTGTGGAAATGGCAGGCTCCAAGTAGGGTTAGCTTATTGTTCATTTGTAAAAAAATAAATAGATGAATGAATTCGTAAATGAATGAGTGAATTCTATTCTCAAACCAAACTTCAAAATATAGGTATGGATAGAAAATCCATACTCTTTTATGGGTTCAACTAGATTTGTCTGGTTGATATCCCTTATTTTAAACAAATATTAAATTTAAAAGGGGATTATTAACACAAGAAAAGGCAGCAGTTGTTTACAAAGAGGTTTGTTTTCTTTGCAAAGAAATTTACCTCAAGATTAATTTTAAAAATTGAGATAAAATTTACACACAGTGAAATGCACAAATCTTAAGTGGCAATTTGGTAATTTGGATAAATGTACATACCCATGTAACCAATACATGAAACAAAATATAGTCCATTTACACCACCTCAGAAAGTTTTCTCATGCCCTTTCCCTGTCATTCTGCCCCCACCCTGCTACAGGAAACCACTGTTCTGTTTTCTATCCTCATAGATTAGTTTTATCTATTCTGACCTTCCTGTAATTGATCAGAACACACAAGAAGTACTCTTTTATATCTGGATTCTTTAGTTCAACAAAATATTTTTGAGATTCATTAATGTCGTTGAGTGTTGACAGTATTTCATTTCTTGTTGCTATATAGTATCCCATTATATCAAAGTATCCCTTATTGATGAACATTTGAGTTGCCACCTGAGTTATAAATAAAGTTGCTAATACATTCTTTTATGGATCCTTTCATGAACATGTTTTTATTTCTCTTGGGTAAGAACAATCATAGAATTGGTGAGTCGGAAGGTGGAGACATGAGCAACTTTCTAAGGTTGAATATATGAGAGTTCATGGTGATCCATACCTCGCCAGTGTTTTGGACAGTCAGAAAAATCTAGCAATTCTAGCAAGTTTGAAGTGCATCTTGAGCTTTTAATTTGCATTTTCCTGACCAATACTGATGCTGAACACCTTTTTTATGGTTTTTTGGCCAGTCATATATCTTCTTTTATATTGCAGGGTTATGTTTTACTTTTTAAAAAGACTTCTAAAGGCAATCCCTATATGTGTGTGTGTGTGTGTGTATGTGTACATTTCTATATATATTTGTATATATCACATATATTCATTTTATCATCTCCAGAAACAGGTGTTTAGTAATGTTTGATAAATTAAATATTAAGCACTTCTAATAACTTCGAAACACGGTCTAATTCTGAAATTTTATTTCTGTAAGTATTTATCAATATATAAACAGGGACATGTTTGAGGGAGTTTGGTGGTAGGTAAACTATGGTTTTTGGCCATTCATACCCCATAAAAACAGATTTACTCAATATCTTGATGGGTTCAAGTAATACATGGCACAAACAAAATCCACTTGTATGATTCACAGCAGACCCCAGGATGAGGCAATGGAGTGGTCAACAGCAGATATTCAACCTACAGTAGAGGAGAAAATGCGTGGACTTCACTGCTCAGCTACCCACTAGCTGTGTGGCTCACCTAACATCTCTCATTCCCAATTCTGTATAATGGCATGAAAATATCATCTATCTCATAGATTTACTGATGAGAAATCAATTGCATAGTGAGAAGAAACCTAATCTTGGACATGCTTAGGAGAAAGGTTGCTCTGACATAGGAAGAATATTAAAAATGCTCATGATCATCTGACTATGTGTTGCTGGAAGGTGAAGACTGTGGGACGCCCAAATTACCTAGAATGCTTAATATAGTCCCTTACCTTTAAAAACTGACAGTGACGATCATTTGCAACCATGATAATATTGTATTCATTCTTCAGGTTCAGGTTTTTTGGGTGTATGAAGCAAAACTACTTAATTAAAAATAAACAGTAATTAGTGTACAAAATCTACCTATGATGAAGTCCATGCAAACAAATTATAGAAATATACCTAGTGTATTATAGTCATTGATTCAAATCTCATTTTTGCATGAATAATTGCAACTTCTTGAATCAACATTTGAATGCAAAAATTAAAAAAATAATTTCATGAAAGGGACACAAACTTGCTCCATGTGCTGGAAAAATATGTTGATCCTAATTAGTTTCTATCCTGTTACCATTGCAAAGCATAAATCTGCATTCAGTGTTAGTCTAAAAATAAAGGCTCTTATAATTCTTGTCCAAAGACTTCTCTTATATTTATTTAACAAAGTAAGGGTATAATGGTGAGAAGATAAAATGTTTATTTATGATTTATTTGCTGGAAGCAAATTTATATCAATCACAACCTTGATTTAACATTCTGACCACTTAGTATTATCAGAAATGTTCTTCAGATTATGAACAATTTCTTCCTTTAATAAATATATTAGGATGCAGTACTGAACTATATAAAGTCTTTCTGTGAGATTTTTTTTCAGATTTTAATAAATTATATATAATAACAAAATACATAACAAAACTGCTTAATTTTATTGTAGCTAGATCAGAATTTAAATATAGATACCTAGATATTTAAAGTTAAAATTTGCTATGTATTATGAATTTTGTTTATGTAAATGTATATCTAAATGTATCTACTTGTTTCCATATTCTATACTCCAAAAGATATGTTCTAGCAAAATCTTAGCCATGAGCCTGAACTCAAACAAAACAAAATGTTGTGTATATGTGTGCACATGTGCACATGCACATATATTAAATTTATTTTAGGCAACTTCCACTTTAAGAATTCTTCACATGAAAAGTTCAATTATTTCTTTACTTATTATAAAAAGAACTGAGATCTAGGGAGCAGATGTGGTTCAAGCAATTGGGCACCCACCTCCCACATGGGAGGTCCTGGGCTTAGTTCCCAGTCCTCCTAAAGAAGACTAACTGCAATGAGCCATGAGTGGAAATCGCTCAAGTGGTAGGGCACTTGTCTCCCACATGGGAGGTTCCAGGTTTGGTTCCCATTACCTCCTGAGGAGGACTAGCAGACAACGAGCTGACAGACAAGGGAGCCATGGTGGGGAGGGGAGAGATGAGAGCTAATCTAGAAGGAAAAATATCAAGTAATTTTCTCTGTTTAGAAAGTAGATGATGTAGTATAATGAACTTGGTATAATTTAGCAATAAATTTGAATGTTAGTTGTGAATCTGATATTTGAGTAGTTCTATTTGTGGTTTATTTAATGTTTTATGTGAATTGTGCTCTTTATACTGTTATTGTATTGCTGAAAAGATATATATTGATACATGGAAATAAAAACCATATTTTGCATTCATTTAAGTGATTTACTCTTTCAAAGAACTCTAATGAATCCTGTAGTAAATCGTCAATCTTTTGTAATTAAAATTATTTCTCTTTAATTTATCTTAAGTTTGGAAGCTTGAGTTCTTGTAAAGTTCTTATAAAGCAGCTGCTAACTCTCAATCTATGTTGCCCGATGAGTGCTATTGAATTGGGCAATGTTGTATAATTTTCTGTATTATCAGGTAACAGGCAATATCCATTAGCTGCTGCATACAATTGTTCCTGTTCCTCTAAAATTGGGTTTGTTTCTGATATTTTAGGGAGGAAGGGCCATATTAGTAAAATTAACAGAGTTTGGGGAAAATTTATATTTATTTAAGCAATGTTTAATCTTCCTGACATGTATCAGAGTACATAAGATAATTTGAAAACTAAGGATTCAGATTGGATCATCAACTTCCAAATGGCCTAAGAGTTACCTCCTGAAAGCCTCTTTGTTGCTCAAGTGTGGCCTCTCTCTAAGCCAAACTCAGAATATAAACACACTACCTTGCCCCCTCCCCCCACCCAGCATGGGACATGACGCCAGGGATAACCCTCCCTGGCACTGAGGGATTATTACGAAGCACAACTAGCAATGCATTTGAAAAAAGACCTAGAACAAAAGGGGAAATATTAAACACAAATGAATTTTATGGCTAAGAGATTTCAAAGTGTGTTGGGAGATCATTCCAGAGGTTATACTTATACACATCTCAGCAGGTCTCACTGACTGCCACAGTAAACACTGCCTCAAACAGCACGGCTCCTGAGGACTCTGGAGACATCTAGACACTATAAGCAGGGCAAACAATCTCAGGAATTCTGCACCTTGGTAGTGGGCCTTACTTTGGAATTTATGCTCCCCAGTGTAAAAGGGTTAAACTCATTTATATTTCCTGTACACATGACTCTTCTGCCACTTTTATTTGAACCTATAATTAGCACTATCCTTGCTAAATATATATATCCCAGAGACTTAAATCTTTGGTCCATTCATGTGCCAGTTGAGCCCCGAAGCTCAGCAGAATTGCAACACCTACTCTCCAGTTCATTGGACTCACTCAGTATAACTAATGAGGAGATAACGATGGACAATGCTCATCCCAAGGAATAGAGAATGTCTGCAACTGCAAGCAACATAGTTCCATCTACCTGCCCCATGGAACCTAAACCCTCTCTCAGTTAGAAACAGAGTGAGCATCACCATTCCAAAATCCTCAAGATTGGAGAACAATAGAATAAAGTAGATTGATTATTATTCTATTACAGATACTATTATTCTAGCAATGGAAGAACTTTTATAATTGATTTAAAGACAGTGACCACTAGAGGTTCTGAGGAGGAGAGGGAAGAATAGATGTAACATGGGGCATTGTCAACACATTGGAATTGCCCTGTACAACATTGCAATGATGGATACAGGTCATTATACATTTTGTCATAACCTATAAAATTGTATGGGGCAGAGTGTAAACTGTAATGTAAACTATATTGCCCACAGTTGGTAGCAATGCCTCAACATTCGTTCATCAATTGTAACAAATGTACTACACTAATGAAAGATGTTGTTAATGTGGGAAAGTGTGGGAGGGGGAGAGGGGGAGACATATGGGACTCCCCTACATTTTTTCTGTAACATTTATATAATCTAAATCTTCTTTAAAAATAAGAAAAATAAAGATTATATAATTTTATGAAAAAAAAATACTTCCAAATGTAGCCCAGAATTAGAGAATTAGGCCTGGAATGTAGAAGAAAGCTGCCATAATTTAATCAACGTCTTTATAGGAGTTTTCACAGCTATTCAAGGGGAAGGAGTTTACTGAGGTAATTTATGGAGTAGTTTGGGAAGTTGTGGATGACATTACAATTAAGAAATCCAAATATCAGGAGACAGCTTAGGCTGGGGTAATCTATCTGCTTAAGGGCATAGATCTACTCCAAAATGAGGAGTAGATATTTATAAAAGGAGTAATTAGCATTTGCATCTTAATTAGCAGGTATGCTATATAAGCCAAGAGAGATATGGCAAGAATCAATCAAAAGGACACCAGACAATAGTCTGTGGTCAGAAATAAGAGAACCAAGCCAGGGTTTCTTAAAAGAGAAATCCGCTGAGTTGAGGCAGATGCTTACCAGGGCTGTCAGCAGGAAGCCATGGAAACAAATACTGATAAGAAGCAATGGTGTCAGGAAGCCTGAGTTATTCCAGTTAGACAGATATCTTGGCATGGGAGTATAGCCTGGACTAGAAGCAGACCACAGGTGGATGTCCAAGAAGCCTGGCTGGCAATTATCTGGGCTAAAGCCATGGGGAATAGGGTTCTGGCCCTGAATTACATACTAATTAGGAAAGAAGTCTGCTAGGCCTGACCCAACTCCCTGGCTCTTCTCCTAGACATACAAACCCAACCTTCATCTGAGGATCCCTGTATAAAGCTGTTCTTCTTTATCCAAGAATATTTCTCTAGCCTTGCCCTTTTATATCTGCCCTGACCAGTTACACATGCTCTCTTTGTCTTACCAGAATTGGCTTTAGCTCTTGATTTTGCTGCTTTTACCTTGACTTAATTTTAGATCTGGTTACTCAGTCCCAGCCTGTCATTTTTATGATTGACTCAGAGTTCTCAAAGGGTGCTCTCTCTTGTCCAAGACTCCGTGTCAGGAACCTACAATCCTGAAGTATTACACACCTTTGCCCAGCCTTAGCCCTGAGAACCACCAGCCCAGTCAGCCTTCTATTTAAGGAGTAAAAGGAATGACATATTTGCTTCCTTGTTATAACTGGCTTAGTTGAGGTTGAACCTAAAAGTTAAATACCTCAGGTAAAAACCAATCAAGACTTTGAAAGGCAAGGAGGGGAATTTTTGTGGTACAAAGAGCTTTATACATTATTTCATTTACTCCTCAAAAAAGTACCACAAGAAATTATTTCATCTATTTTACAGGAATGGAAATTAAATCCCAGAGAGATTAACTAGCCGACTGAAGTTTGCAAAATTGCTAAGTTATGATGCTGAGGTATAAAATACCAGGTTTATTTGATGCAATTGAATAACCACCTTCTTTCAATTTCACTGTGAAGATGAGGTTTCCTCCATTAGTCTCTAACAATTAAGTAAGTTTCCCTAGACTAGGACTAGGTTCTTTATTATGCCCCCTGGTTCTTTATTATGCCCCCTCAATTCTCTGCCCTCACGTAGGTGGTATGGTATTCATGCAGAATGAGAGATCGTAAAACTTAGTGGGACTGTATATAAGGGAAGAAGTATTCTAGAGCTGAGTCTCATTGCATAGCATTCCCAAGAAGCAAGCCAAGATAAAGGGGAAAAAAAACCCAAGGTGACTGAGTTAAAGCTCAGTTACTTAGTTCAGACAGTTGAGGATATATTACAAGATAATTAAGAAAAAACATTACTATCTGTAGTTAACTGAATGGTATCACCCCAAAAGTTATGTCCACACTCTAATATTGAGATCCAGTGAATGTTTCCTTATTTGGAAAAAAGGGTCTTTGCAGATGTGTCTTGAGATAAGATCTTCCTGCATTAGTAGGGTGAATCTTACATAAAATAAGTGTCCTTCTAAGAGACTAGAAGAGGAGAAGACAGAAAGGGACAGGAGAGGGCCCTGTGAAGATAGAGGCAGAGATTAGAGTTAGGCAATCACAATCTGAGGAAAGTCTGGGGCCACTGAAAGCTGGAGAAGGCAAGGAAGGATGCTCCTCATGTGCCTTCAGAGGGATGTGGCCCTGCCTACAGTTTGATTTCAGATTACTGGCCTTTAGAACTATAAGAGAATAAATTTTGTTATGTTATGACACCCAGTTTGTGGCAGTTGCACCAGCCCTAGAAACAAATACACCATCAAAGGAATCTGGTTTATCAAAACGGATCTATATATACCAGTTTAAGTCAGAAGATAGAAATGGTCAAGTATCCAATTTGATCAGCAGATAGGTTTTATTTGACCCACAGTGATTAAAAAAAATTTTTTTTATTAGAATGTCTTTAGATGGGGCATGCATTCTCCTCCATTGTCTTATCCAGACTCTTAGCTTGTTTATATTACCCATGCTCCTGGTCCAAAAGACAATTATTTAAAGTTGGACTTTGCAATGGAGGCTGGGTAAGAAAATGAATACAGGTTCAGTAAAAAAATAAAGGGAAGAGAAGCACTCAGTGTACTTATATTCTCATTTAATTCCCTCAACAAACGTATGAGGTAAGTACTAATGCCATTTTAAAAAAGAGAAAACCAAGGACCAAAGAAGTTCAAGCATTTTTTGTAAACACAGACTAGAAAGAGGTGGACGGAAATCCAATTCAAGGCTGCTTGATCCAAAGTCAATCCACTTGTCACTATGCTGTGCTGCTTACCTGCCTTCCTGTCATACCTGACCACCTGGGGAGAGATCTTCAAAATCAAAGCATATTGTCTCTGGGTGATAATTAATTTTTTAATAACATATACCAGCAACTTCAACCCTTTTAGCAGTGGTTCTCAAATTTTACACTGCATAAATATCACCAGGAAAAATTGTGATAAAGGCATATTCACTACCCAGACTGCACTTGGATAAATGGCAATATGGAAGTTGCAGCACATTATCAAAAGAAACATCATCATAGGCATAATGAAACAATGTAAAATCTACTATGCATATAATACCAGACCCTTTTCTATGCTGATAGTTAATGTGCTCAAACTTCTAATGAGATATGTAAACTTTGTTGAATTCAGTGAACCCAGAATTCTTCCTTTAGCTGTACATTTTGAGGTTTTGCAACTTCCTCTGTTTAGCTGAATTCTTGTGTTAGCATATATAATCACTAATGAAGTCAGTGAGAGTTATGCCCAAATGTTTCAGAATTGAAACAAATACAATAGTTAGAAGAGTTAAAGACATGAGCCAAATTTTGCCTATATAGATTTAGTGAGAGCCATATATATGGTCACATGAAGTTAACATTCACTGATTTATAATTCTACTTTACAATAAATAGGGCATATTCTATTGCTACTTATTAGAGTCTTCTCTAGCTTAAGTCCTATCACACAGTGGAATCTCTTCACATTTTGGTTGAATGAATACATAAACTACAGAAAGGTCATGCACTTATTCTTTTAGTCTTATAACAACACATATTTGGTGGCTCCCTTTTGAGAACTGACTTTCATACCAACTTCTAAATCTGCTCTACAAATCAGTGTTTTACACCAAAGGGTTGTATACTATCTTGTCTTATTCATCACACATGACTCAAATGACTTGGTCATTTCCAGAAATCATACCTACATTTAAACAAGAAATCTTGGATGTATGTTTGTGTGTGCATGTGTGTGTGTATGTGTGTGTGTGTGTGTGGTAAATCCACCGTTTTCTA
Organism: Dasypus novemcinctus; assembly: GCF_030445035.2. NCBI lineage: Eukaryota > Metazoa > Chordata > Mammalia > Cingulata > Dasypodidae > Dasypus > Dasypus novemcinctus. The sequence goes on along the minus strand of NC_080681.1, from coordinate 26,906,302 downwards.
AGGGTGAATTTAATTGAGGAAATTCCTAACAATTTTAAGCAACTGAGCCAAATTTTTAATAATTTTATAACCTTTCAAAGAGATGATTTTGAAAAAGACAATAGTTTTAATTGGATATGCAGGTTCTGATTTTTGTCTCTTTCTTCTGGTTTCAGTAGCTTACATGATCCTATTCAAAGCTCTTTACTCTCTATGTGCTTTAATCAGTGCTAGGGTCTGACTCTATAAGCAAGTCTTTCTCTTGAAATACTAGCTGTTAGCTATTTATGGCTACTCTCCAATAGATCCTTCTTTATCTCTATTCTTCTCATCATAGCCAAGATTCTTGATAAAAAGTGTCTATAGACTTTGTATGTACCTTCTTACCTCCCATTCATATTCTTTCAAGCAGCTGTAGTCTGAGTTTATTGACACTATCTATTGACAAATCCAATGGACTTTTGGCAGTCCTCATTCTCATTGACTACTCTGTTACATTTGACACTTCTGACAGTTTCTTTCTTTTTTAACATTTCACCTCTCTTTGTTTCAGTTACACTGCTCACACATAATTTTCCTCCATCTTCTTTGGCCTCTCTTCTCTGTTTGCTTCTTGCTCCTTTTATTCTCATCCCCATTAAATGATGGTCTTTCCCAACGTGTTGTCTTTGAATTTTTCTCTTTTCACTCTACTCACTCCCATGGCATTATTTTATCCTGGTGACTCCCAAACCTATATCTTAAGACTGAACTTCTCCATTGAGCTCTGTATATATATATGCATTAGATACTGGATGTGTATACACAGATGTGTAATGGGCATCTCAGAACAGCATATTCATAACTCACCCTGTCTTCTTTCCCTCAAAATCTGCTTTACCTTTCATAACACTTTATTTCAGGGAAAGGTATCACCAGTCCCCAAACAATCACAATTCCCAGAACACTTCTGTTATATAGCTTATACTGTTTCTGTGTCCTTGACATATTCCATACTGAAACATTCTTGTCTATATCTCTTAACATTACCAGAACTGTGGCAGGCCTTCCTTCCTCCATAACACTCAGGAATCACAATCCTCACCACAAACATTTTCTCATCCTCCAAATATCAGCCTATTTCTTCCCTCCACTATAAATCTTTTCAGATGACCAGACCCCTACAACTCCTACTGTAGAATTGATTACCTTCTGCTTTGAATTTCTCCCAAACTCTATGCATTAGTTAGGGTTCTCTAGGGAAACAGAATCAACAGGAGATATCTGTCAGTAGTATGAGATTTTATAAAAATCTCTCTCACATGACCATGGGGATATACAAACCCAGGTTCAGCAGGCAGGCTGCAAACCAGGGGTTCCAATGAAAGTCCAGTGAAGGCTGGAAAATTAAGAGTTTCCAGGAGATGGTGGCTGTCCAAACACAAGCTGGGAAATTTTCTCTGAATGCTGAAATCACTTCCCCTTTAAAGGCATTCAGTTGATTGGATAAAGCATCACTCATTGCTGGCGGCAATTTCTCTGATTGATGTAGATGTAATCAGCTATCTATGCAGTAAACTCACTAGTGACTAAAGTGCATAAATGTCCTCATATTACAATTAGCCCAGGGCTTGCTTGACCAAACAACTGGGCACAATTACATGGCTGCATTGTCACATTAGCCTAACCATCATACCAGTCAAACTGCATCTCTGTTTTACATATCTGTTTCTCTTTGATGGATTATAATCTTGAATAAAGGGATTCCATTTTATTCTTCTCTCTACGTGTACCTCATAGAACTGTGTAGAGTCCATATAATATATTTAATGTTTGTTAATTGTATTAGTCTGCCAAAGGGGTACTGATGCAAAGTACCAGAAATCTGTTAGCTTTTATAAAGGATATTTATTTGGGGTAAAACTTACAGTTACAATGCCCTTAAGAGTCCAACTCAAGGTTGCTTTCTCACCAAAGTCAGTCGCTACCTGTTGAAGCAAGATGGTCACTGATCTCTGCCTGGTCTCTCCTTCCCGAGCTTATTCTTCCTTTTGAGGCCCCATGGACCCAGCTTCTTCCTGATCTCAGCTGTAGGCTGGCACAGGGTTGGTCTCTCAGGGCTTGCTATATCAATCTCTGGCATAGGCTCGTTTCTTTCCAGGCTGTCTCAGCTGCTCAGCTGCTCTGTTCTCTTCAGCTGCAAACTATCAGGCAAATGGCTCATTTCTCCCTGGGGCCAAAAGATCAAAAATGGCAAAGATCTCTCCTTTTCTGTCTGTTTTCTTGAATGAGTGTCCATTTATAATGGCCCACCAAAGGAATAGGGAACTTGAGTCAGTCCTACTGACATGGTCAAATCAAAAGCCCTAACTTGATTTTTATCAAGTAAACTTAAATCTTTTGCATTATTTAATACAATCAAATGATATCACATCCAGAAGAATAGATTCATTTACAAACATAATCTATCTCTTTTGGGGAGTCATAAATAATTTCAAACTGCCAAATTAATTAAGTGAATAAAAAAAACAATTTTGTTGAGGATTAAAGACTTGAATTTGAAATAATGTATGAGGATTATCAGTGATAAAACTGATAAAGTAAAAACTCATTCTACTTTAAATAAATGTTATCGTTTTATTAATATCCTGTATACCATGAACACTGTAAATAGGACTTAGATCTGGTAATGGGTCATTTCATCTAAACAATCAGAATTACCACCCCAACAATTTGGGAACATGTGCCAAGTCTAAAGTAAAACATATTGATACATGTTCTATTATATTCTCTCTATACAGAGATGTTCTATACAATATGCCCCTTGAAAATGAATATCATTTGTATCAATAAAATAAAAACCAAAACTTTTCCCCAAAACCAATTTCTTCAATGTTAATATTCATTTAGTTGGATAGGTCTCCATTCATTTCATATTCTGCCCAATGAAGGAAGGATTTTAAGCTTTCTTCAAAAAGACTCACATCATTTAAAGTTCATTCGAAATCATTCAAGCAAAATATTTTTAATGAAGTGATAATGATCAATGTTTTCAACAATATTTTAGTGCAAGTAATATTTAAGGTATCAATTACAGTAAGAAGCTATTCAATTGAGCACAATAATTTAAAAAGACTACAGGAAGACTTCTGGTTCCATAGAAGATAGAATAAGTGTATTATACTTTATTTCTCCTGTTAATAAAAGTAACACTGGAAAAAATACAAAAAGAAACTACCAGAAGATAATTGAAAAGTGGAAAAAAGAAGGGAAATGGTCAAACATGTGGTGGAGAGTTCCATGAGGTTGTTTGTTTGCTTGTTTCATTTTATTTTGCTTTGTTTTCTTTCCATACATTATCACCTGGGGTGCTAGTGAATCCCAATATTGAAAATAGCTAAAATGTCAGAAGCAAAAAAAACAAAAAAGGAAGAAAAGAAAAGAAAAACAAACAAATAAGCAAAACACAATAAAATCTTGTTCAATCTCATTAAAGGACCAGAAAAAGAGTAGCATTCCTGGAAATTTTTTTTTACTAAATCTTCCTAACTCCAGGTGAATACCATGAAAACATCACCTGTGCTGTTTCCCTCACCCTCTAAGCTTTGTAGTCACATGTGGGTGAAGCATGTTGATCAACTATTCTCTGTACTGCATCAAGACAGTGGTTCCCCTACCAATCCCTTTTTGGTGCTTTGGCCACAGAAGGAGTAGGGTGATGCCTGTTGGTCATTCACAACCATATTAAATGTAAATGGTCTAAATACATAATCAAACACCAGAAATTGACAGAAGAAATATAAAACATGACCAACTATATTCTGTTATCACTTCAAATATAATTATATAGGTAGATTATCAGTACAAAAGAGATTTAAGATGGCGGACTAGAGAATGGCAGGCTGCACTCCTTCTCCAGAAACTTCAGGAAGGATATAGAATAAGTGGAACCAAGTGTCAAAGAGACTCTTAACACAAAACAGAATGAAATAAAACCCTGCAGTAGAAAGAGAACCTAACCAAATGAATAAGTCCACCAAGATAAACAGATGCCTATAAATCAGTAAAATTTACAAGAAACACTAACAAACAGGAAGACATGGCTTAGTCTAATGAACATATTAAAAGGAGGAGGAAATATAAAGTGTGTAAAAACTGATCAAGGATGTCCAAACAAATATCAACAATCAACTTAATGAAGTGAAGGAATAGATACAACATATTAAGAAGACACTGGAGAAACACACAGAAGAAATCGTAAACATACTTAAAAAGATAACAGATCTAATGGTGATGAAAGGTGCAATGCAAGAAATTAAAAATACATGGAAGTACATAACAGCAGATTGGAACAGGCAGAGGAGAGAATTAGTGATGTTGAAGATAGAACATCTGACCTCACACAGAGAGTAGAACTGATTGATAAAAATAAAGAAAAAAAATCATCAGGGACTCAGTGAAATGAATGATAACATGAAATGGACAAATGTGCATTATAGGTATACAAGAAGGAGAAAAGATAGGAAAGGGGGCAGAAGGAGTGTTGGAGAAAATAATGGCTGAAAATTTCCCAACTCTTTTGAGGGACATGGATGCACATGCCCAGGAAATGCAGCGCACTCCAAAGAATATAAATTCTAATAGGCATACCCCTAGACATATACTTAACAAATTGTCAATGATCAAGACAAAGAGAGAATTCTGAAAATAGCAAGAGAGAAGAGATCCATCATATATAAGGGATGTTCCATAAGATTAAGCACTGATTTCTAATCTGAAACCATGGAGGTGAGAAGGCAGTGGTCTAACATAGTTAAGATGCTAAAGGGAAAAACTGACTACCAAGAATTCTGTATCCAGCAAACCTGGTATTCAAAAATGAGGGAGAGTTCAAAATATTCAGATAAAAAGAAAATGAGAGTTTATCAGAAAGAACCCTGACCTTCAAGAAGTGCTAAAGGGATTTATGCAGGTTGAAAGGCAAAAACAGGAGAAAGTTGGAGGAGAGTGTACAAAGGAAGATTATTAATAAAAATAACTAAATGATAAAAAGAGAAATAAAAACAGAATATGATCTATATAAAGCTAAAGTAAAATGGAGGAGAATGTTGCTATGGGGGGAGTAGTGGCGTGAGGGGGGTAGGGGGTACATGGGACCTCATATTTTTTTAATGAAATATTTTTTTAAAATGAATTAAAAATAAATTTAAAAAATGGCTAATGTAAGTACTGCTTTAACAGTAATAACATTGAATGCTAATGGATTAAAATCTCTGATCAAAAGACACAGATTGGCAGTAAGCTAAGGAAATATGAACCATCTATGTGCTATCTACAAGAAACTCACCTTAGACCCAGGGATGAAAGGAGGTTGCAAGCAAAAGGTTGGAAAATGATTTTATATGCAAAGAATAACCAAAAAAGAGTAGGAATAGCTATATTAATATTGGACAAAATAGACTTTAAAGGAAATACTATTGCAAGAGACAAAGAAAGACACCATATATGTTAATAAAAGGGGGGGAAGTAGCTGTGGGTCAAGAATTGAGCTCCTATTTACTATATGGAGGACCCGGGACCTCCTGGTGAAAAAAGAAAAAAGTCATCCCAGACATGCACAGAGAGGGACAGGCCCCATGTGACATGGAGAGGCACAGGACCCCACTTGGCATGCAATCCCTGCATGGCCCTGTGTGGTGAAGCAATGCATAAAAAAAACACAATGACATAACCAGATATAAAATTTAAAAATAAAATAAAATATATAAGGAAGAAAGAACAATCATAAATATTTATTCACCTAGCCAGGTTGCCCCAAAATACATGAGACAAACAGTGGAAAAACTAAAGGAGGAAATAGATGCCCCTACAATTATACTGGGAGACTTTGTACAACATTATCACCATTGGACAGAACATCTCGACAGAAGGTTAAGAATGAAACAGAGACCTTGAATAATACATTAGAGGAACTAGACCTAGTAGACATACACAGAACATTACACAAAAATACAGCAGGATATACATTCTTCTCGAGTGCACATGGATCATTCTCCAGGACAGAAAACTACATCAAAGAACAATTCTCAATGAATTTAGAAAGACTGAAATTATACAAAGAAATTTCTCTGACCACAGCAGAATGAAGTTGGAAATTAATAACAGGCAGAGAACCAGAATAGGCACAAATATATGAAAGTTAAATAACTCTTAAACAATCTTTGGGCCAAGGATGAAACTGCAAATGAAATCAGTAACTACCTCAAAATGAATGGAAATGAGAACACAGCATATCAAGACCTGTGGGATGCATCTAAAGAAGTGCTGAGAGGGAAATGTATAGCTACAAATGCTTATATTAAAAAAGGAGAAAGAACTAAAATCAAAGGCCTAACTGAATGCCTGGAGGAACTGGAAAAAGAACAACAAACCAATATCAAAAAAGGAAATAACAAAGACTAGAGCAGAACTAATTGAAATTGAGAATTTTAAAAAACTATAAAAATTAACAAAACCGAAAGCTGGTACTTTGAGAAAATTAATAAAATTGAGAAATCTTTTGTTAGACTAACAAAAAAAGAGAGAGAGAGAAGATGTAAATAAATAAAATAAAAAATGAGAGAAGAGATATCACCACTGATCCCACAGAAATAAAGAGTATCATAAGAGGATATATTGAAAAATTGTATGCCAACAAGATGGAAAACTTAGATGAAATGGACAAATTCCTAGAAATACACAAGCAACCTACATTGATGAAATAAGAATTAGAAGAACTCAACAGACTAATCATGAGTAGCAAGACTTAGTAGTAGCAAGAATTAATAATCAAAAACCTCCCAACCAACAAAAGTCCAGGACCAGATGGCTTCACAGGTGAATTCCACCAATCTTTCCAGAAAAACCAACACAAATCCTGCTTAAATATTTCCAGAAAATAGAACTGGAGGGAACACCTAACTCATTCTACAATGACAACATCACCCTAATAACAAAGCCACATAAAGATCCCACAAGAAAAGGAAACTACAGACTAATCTCTCTATTGAACTTAGAGACTAAAATCCTTAACAAAATGCTTGCTAATCATATTCAACAACACCTCAAATGAATTACAGTCCATGATCAAATGGGTTATATCTTTGGTGTGCAAAGATGGCTCAAAATAAGAAAATCAATCAATGTAATACACCACATTGATGAATCAAAAGAAAAAAATTACATCATCATCTCTATTGAGGCAGAAAAAGCATTTGACAAGATACAGTGTCCTTTATTGAAAAACACTTCAAAAGAGAGGAATAGAAGGAAACTTCCTCAACATGATAGAGGGTGTATATGAAAAACTCACAACTAACATCACACTCAATAATAAAATGCTAAAGGCTTTCCCTCTAAAATCTGGAGAAAGTCAAAGATGCCCACTGTCACCATTCTTATTTAACATTATATTAGAAGTACTTTCTCAAGCACTTAGTAAAGAAAAAGAAATAAAAGGCATCCAAATTGGAAAGGAAGATGTAAATTTTTCACTATTTGCAGATGATATCATACTATATAGTAAGCCCTGAAAAACTACAATCTGGAGCTGATAAATGAGTTCAGTAAAGTGGCAAGATATAAGGTCAACATGCAAAAATCGGTAACATTTCTGTATAGTAATAATGAGCAATCTGAGGAGGAAATCAAGAAGGAATTCCATTTACAATAGCAACTAAAAGAATCAAATAGTTAGGAAAAAACTTAACTAAAGATGTAAAGGACTTGTACACAGAAAACTACAGAACATTGTTAAAGGAAATCAAAGAACGAAATAAATGGAAGAATATTCCATGGTCATTGTAGAAGTTTGATATGGTTATGAATTCAAAAATAGATATTGGATTATGTTTGTAATCTGGTATGTACCTGGGCATGATTAAGTTATGATTAGGGCCTTGATTGCACCATGTCATTAGGGCATGATAAAAGGCATGGCAAAGGACAGAGTTGAGGGTTTCTGATGTTGGAGTTTTAATATTGGAGTTTGATGCTGAAGTCTTAAGTTGGAGCCCCAGGAAGTCAGCACACAGAGGAAAGAGAAGCAAACCCTGGGAAGAGAGGACCTGAGTCAATAGAAGAACACAAAGGAATAGAGATGACTCATTAGACATAGTAGGAACCCCAGGGAGAGAGACAGAGCCATTCACCTGATAGTCTACAGCTGACCTTGTGGGGAGAAGCAAAGTCTAGAGGGTCTCATAGTCTACAGTTGACCTTGTGGAGAAAACAGAGGAGCTGAGCCCAGAGGAACCCAGGAAGCCTGAACCCTAAAAGACATCAGCAACTACCTTGCTCCAAAACGTGAAAATAGACTTTGGTGAGGGAAGTAACTTATGCTTTATGGCCAGGCTTCTGCAAGCTCCTACCCCAAATAAATACCTTTTATAAAAACCAACCAATTTCTGGAATTTTGCATCAGCACCCCTTTGGCTGACTAATACAGTCATGGATTGGAAGACTAAACATCATTAAGATGTCTATTTTACCAAAATTGATTCACAGATTTAATGCAATCCCAAAGCAATTATTACAGTATTTTTTTACTGATCTGGAAAAGCCAATTATAAAATTTATTTGGAAGGGCAAGAGGCATCAAAGAGTCAAAAACAAATAGAAAAAGAAAAATGAAATTGGAGGAATCACACGACCTGACTTTAAAGCATACTTCAAAACCTCATAGTATATGCACAAGGATAAACATATGAACCTAAAAAACCAAACTGAGAGTTCTGATATAGTTCCTTACCTATATGGTCAACCTATATTTGACAGAGTCACCAAGTACACTCATCTGGGACAGAATGACATCTTCAACAAATGGTGCTGGGAGAAATGGATATCCATATTCAAAAGGAGAGAAGATCACCATCTCATACCCTATACAAAAATAAACTCAAGATGGATCAAAGATCTAAATATAAGAACCAAGACTATAAAGCTCCTATAAGATAATGTAGGGAAGCATCTACAAAATATTGTAGTAGAAGACATTGCAAAATTTTATACCCAAAGTGAGAGCAATGAAAGAAAAATTAGATAAATGGGACCTCTTCAAAATTTAAAAAAAAAAAATTGTGCTTCAAAGGAGTTTGTCTAAAAAGTGAAAAGGCAACTTACTCAATAGGAGAAAATATTTGGAAATCACTTATCCTATAAAGGTCTAATATCTATCATTTATAAAGAAACCCTACATCTTGAAAACAAAAAGACAAATAACCCATTTTTAAAAGTGGGCAGGAGATTTAAATAGACACTTTTCCCAAGAGAAAGTACAAATGGCTAAAAAGCACAAAGATGTTCAACAGCACTAGCTATTAAGGAAATGAAAATCTAAATTATAATGAAATATCATCTTACACCTATTAGACTGATGGCTACTAAAAAACAAAGAACTACAAATTTTGGAAAGGATGTGGATTAAAGGGAGCCCTCATCCATTGCTATTAGGAATGTAGAAAGGTACAGCCATTGTGGAGATGGTTTGGCAGTTCCTCGGGAAGCTAACTGTAGAATTACCATATGATCCAGCAAACATTGCTGGGCATATACCCAGAAGAACTGAAAGCAGATACATGAACAGATATATGTACACCAATGTTCATAGCAGTATTATTCACTATTGCCAAAAGTAGAAACAACCCAAGTGTCCATCAACAGATGACTGGATAAGCAAAATGTGGTATATACATACAATGAAATATTACTCAGCTGTAAGAAGGAATGAAATATTGACACATATGACAACACAGATGAATCTTGAAGACCTTACATTGAGTGAATAAGCCAGTCGCTGAAGAACAATTAGTGCATGACCTCACTGATATGACCTAAGCATATTGAGCAGAGTCACAGAGCTGGAGTCTAGAAGATAGATTATCAGGAGACAGAAAGGGAGTAGAGTGTGATGAGCCAATGCTCAATATTGCAAAACCCATGATAAGGTGGAAAAGGGTGGTTTAGCAGGGGTTGGGGGTACAAGGATATGAGTGGAGTTATTGGTGCTAGAATATGAAGTTGAGCGGTTTTGGGGGATTGGGTTGGACTATCCATGGAACTGGGGAGAAGGCTGGAGAAAGGATCTCTGGGGATTTGTAGGACTGTAATCGAAAGTACAATTGTGGGACAAATCTTTTGGCAAATACGGCAGGCAAAGATCACTGGTACTGGGTGTCAGTCGTGGAGGGATATGAGAGAAAGGGTGCACTTAAGGGCATACTTCTATGGAATATGTGTTCATCTTGTAATAGGGTGTTATCTCAGTGGATGAATACCCACACAAATAAACAACAAAATATTAAACTCCCATCCTTGGGCATCTTCCTCTCTTCTCAAAAGAGTGTCAAGTGCCTAGGCAATGTCTAATGAAAGAAAATAGACCAGTACATTAAGCCTTCAATATAAATGCATGTAACTGATGCTTATTCTTGAAAAATTGAAACTTAGTGTTTACCATAGGTTTTGAGGGAAAGGGGAGGGAGAAATAGGTAAAATATAAGGCATGTTTAGTGCATTAGAATTGTACTGCATAATTTTGCATCAACAGATACAGGTTGTTATACATTTTGTCAGAAACTATAAAATTGTATGGTGCAAAGTATAAACCATAATGTAAACCACTGACCATGGTTAGTGGCAATGCTTCAACTTTTTTTAATCAAGTGTAATAAATATACCATACTCATGTAGGTTGTTTTTAATAGGGGTAAAAGTGAGGGGGGGGGATGTGTATATGGGAATACCCTATGTTTTTGATGTGACTTTTCTGTAAACTATACCTTCTTTAAAAATAAAGTGAAAGAAAAATAAGACACTGGGAGAACATACAGAAGAAATTATAAATATACATAAAGGATAACAGATCTTATGGTGATGAAAGGCAGAATGCAAAAAAAATTTGGCTTAGCGTTTGGAGAGGTTTTGGATTACAGAAAAGTTACAGCTATAGCACAGGAGGATCACTGGTGCAGGGTATCAGTGGTGGATGGACGTGTGGGAAAGGATGCCCTGGTGCATACTGTTGGTTATTGTCCCACACAATAACTGACAGTATACAGAATTCCCATCCTGGGGAGTCCTGCTACATTCTTTAATAGAGTGGCAAGAATTTCTAGCATACATAGGCAGTGCCTAGCAAAAGAGGACAGACCAATACACCAGATCTTTGATATTTATGTTCATATTTATGAACCTTATTCTTGTAAAATTGAAACTTAGCCTCATAATATATATTGCCCAAGAGTTACCTCCTCCTTTCTCAAATGTAAGCATGTAAGTTCACTGCCTTCTCCTTAGCGTGGGACATGGCTCCTGGGATGGACTTCCCTGGCACCGAGAAATTATTACAAAGTGCCATCTAGCTATGCAATTGGAAAAAGACCTTGACCAAAAGGGGGAAATATTAAATACAAATGAGTTTTTATGGCTACAAGATATCAAAGTGAGCCGGGAAGTCATTCCAGAGGTTTTGCTTATGCACATCTCAGGAGAATCTCACTGACTGCCACAGTAAACAATGCCTCAAGAAAGGGTGCTCATGAGGGCTCTAGAGACAACTGCACACTATAGGCAAGGCAGACAGATCAGGAAATCAGCACCCTGTCAGTGAGCCTTATTTTGGAATATATGATAATCTATTTCTCCAATGTAACAGTTAGACTCATTTATAATTTTCCTACACATGGTTCTTATCCCCCTTTATTTGAATGCATAATTAGCATTATACCCATTAAATATATGTCCCAGAGACTTAAGTCTTTGATCTATTCATATGTTGGTTGAACCCTGAATCTCAGCAGAGTTGCAGCCAACACCTACTCTCCAGTTCATCAGACTTGCCAAGGACAACTAACAAAATGATCATGATGTACAATACCTATCCCCCAAAACAGAGAATATCTACAACTGCTAGCAAGACAATTTCATCTATATGCCCCATGGTATCTAAGCCCCCTCTCAACTGGAAGCATAGTGGGCACTAACATCCCAGAATCCTCAAGATTGAAGAATGAACAAACATAAGAGAGGAAAGCAATTATGGACCAAAGTAAGCTTATTATTATTCTTGTAATGGAAGAACTTGTATTACTGATATAAAGGCAGTGATCACCAGAGGTTCTGAGGAGTGGGAGAGGGAAGAATAGGTGTAACATGGGGCATTTTGAGGGTATTGGAATTGTTCTGTATGACACTGCAATGATGGATATAGGCAACTATACATTTTGTCAAACTTATGAAATTGCGTGGTACAAAGTGTAAACCAGAATATAAAACATTGACCATGGTTAGTAACAACAACAAAAAGTGTAAGTCTTCCATGAAGAATAAGAAAAACAACCAAGTAAAAGGATGGAGCACTGTACAGCATACAGGGAAGAATGGAAGGAAAAGGCTGACAAATTATGGTAAAGAACAGCAAATTTCTCTCTCTGCCAGTGGCTACTGATGCCCATCCCACCACTTTCATGGCAGGCTTCTATGCAGTCCAGCCCTTGGCTAGCTGCTGTGTCAGAAAAATAAAATAAAAATTCTCTTCCTCAAGAACAAGAGGTGGGTACACCTGATCAGTGATCATGGTTTTTGATTAGCAAATTCTGATTTCTGGGGGCCTAGCTTTGAGGGCAGCCATAATTTCAACCCACCCCTGTGAGGCAGTGGTGGTGGAGACTTAAAGATGCTTAGCTTCCTCAGGGATGTGGGGGAAATTTAGCTGAAGGACTGCATTTGATGTTCAGCAAGGAAAGCTCAGCTTTGGGAACTGCTGGAGAAGTTCTTGGCACAATTCCAGATTTCTTCCCCAGGGCACTTTAGAGTTGGTCTGTACCACCTTCATGTGTACCTGGCTCTGTTTTGGGTTGAAAAAGACTGACTTGGGAAATTCCTCTCCATTGTGCCCTCCTCTGCCTTCCGTGTGAAGCTGCTTAAGAAGACAAAAGGAATGAAAGAAACTATGCAGGTGGAAAGTCTGGGACAATGTCCTGCCAGTTTCAAACAACTAGGAGAGGGAGGTCTGTCTCCTGGGAAACTGAGGAGACAAGCAAATCCCTATAAACAGGATAAACTCTAAAACAACTAACGAGCAAAAGCCCAGGACAAGACAAAGGACAAAAAAGACAGAAAACTCTGCACACTGCATTTACCTTGGGCAGACCTTCCAGATACAAGGGTAAAGCTTAAGAAAATCTCTGTCTTATCATCAGCTGGCTATAAAACCAGGAAACTGATATTTTACAATACTAAGATGCACAATGTGCAACAATAATAAAAATACACAGCAAACAGATTACTAGGAAATGACGGCCCATACAAAGGAACAGGATAAAAATCTAGAAAATACCAATATAGAAGATGAGAATTGTGGATACACCAAACAAAGCCTTTAAAATCTTCAAGGACATGGAGGAAAATATGGGCAAAGAACTAAAGAATATCAGGGAAAAAATGATGAGCAATATAAGAGTCTTATGAAGAGCTAGAAATTTCTAAAAGGAACCAAAGAGAAATACTGGAGTTGAAAACACAATAACTGAAATAAAAAATGCCCAGGAGGGTTTCAAGAGCAGAATGGAACTGGAAGAAGAAAAAATCAGTGGTCATGAAAACAAGACATTTGAAATGAGCCAAGCTGATGATCAGAATGAAAAAGAAAAATATTAAAAGCAAAATTAACATAAGTAGCCTCTGGGACAATATCAAACACAAAATGTACATGTTATAGGAGTCCCAGAAAGAGAAGAAAGAGAAAAAGGTGTAAGAAGGAATATTTAAAGATAATAATAACAGAGAACTTCCCAAACTTTGCAAAAGATGTAAAAATGCACATCAAGAAGCCCAGACAATACCAAACAGCATAAAAATGAAGAAAAACACACCCTATAATATATTGATCACACCGTCAAATGCAATGGACAAGGAGAGAGTTATGAAAGCTGCAAGAGAAAAGCAATGTGTTATATACAAAGACGTCCCAGTTAGATTAAGTACTGATTTCTTATCAGAAGCCATGAAGGCAAGAATGCAATGGGTTAAAATATTTAAAGTGCCAAAGGAAAACAATGGCCAGCCCCAAATTTTATATATGGTGAGACCTCTTTCAAAATGAGGGAGAGATTAAGATATTCTCAGATAAACAATAGCTGAGGGAGTTCATCACAACTAGAATTGTCTTCCAAACAAAAACTAAAGGGAGTTCTTTAGATTGAAAGGAAAGGACACTAGACAGTGTTTCAAAGCAGCGTAAAGAAATAAAAACCTGTATTTACCATTTGGATAGTTACAAATGCCAATATAATTCATTGCATTGTTTGATATGTAACTCTACTTCTTACTCCTATAGGTGCTAAAATGCAAATGCATAGCAAGTAATGATAAATGTATATTATTGGACATATACTGTAGGAAGATATAAGTGATAACAAATACAAAAATTGGTGGGTGCACAGAAGTGTATAGAAAAGTATATGTGCATTCTGTTGATATTAAGTTGGTATCAAAGCAAATATGATTTTTATATATTTAGAATGTCAAGCTTTGACCTCAGGTTAATCACAGGGAAAATAGATAAAAAATATATCCAGATAGAAATGAGAAGGCACTTAATATGGTATGACACAATAAAGCAAAAATAAATACAAAAGTACGCCTTAACAGAAATGAGGGACAAAAATGTTCAATGACTTACAAAAGCTGAATAGTAAAATGACAAAAAAAATTTTTACTATATTATCAGTAGTGACTTTAAATGTAAATGGATTAAACTCTCTAGTTAAAAGGGAGAACTGAAGAATGGATAAAAAAGCATGACCCAAGTATATGCTGTCTGCAAGAGATTCATTCACCTTAAAGGCAAAGAATCAAATAGACTGAGAGTGAAAGGAGGGGAAAAACATATATCATGCAAGTAATAAGCAAAAAGAGCTGGTGTGGCTATACTAATTACAGATAAAATAGACCATTAGTAAAACATAGTTATGAGGAACAAAGATGGTCACTATATACTGATATAGGGGGAAATTTAACAGGAAGATGCAACAATTATAAATACATATTCACCTAACAGAAGAGGCCCAAAATATATATAAAGCAAAAGCTGACAAATTTGAAGGGAGAAATTGATGGTATACTGTGTTAAAGTATACTATGGTGACCATTATCAAGAATGAGTAGAACATCTAGTTAGAAGATCAACAAAGAAGTACAAGATTTGAATGACAGACTAAAACAACTAAACCTAACAGACCAGATATAGAACACTGAACCCAACAAAAATAGAGTGCATATTCTTCTCGAGTGCACATGGATCATTCTCCAGGATAGATCATATATTGGGTCACAAAACAAGTCTCAATAAATTCAAAAGTATCAAAATCATGCAATGTGTATTCTCCTACCACAAGAGAATGAAGCCAGTAATTAATAACAGAGAAAAGAGAAATTCACAAACATTTAGAAATGAGAACTCATACTCATTGATTTCCCAATGATTTAAAGAAGAAATCAGAAGCAAATTTAGGAAATATCTTGAGGTGAAGGAGAATGAATATACAACATACCAAAATATATGGAATGTAGTGAATTCAGTGTGAGAGGGATATTTATGGCTCTTAATGCTTACATTAAAAAATAAGAAAGATTTTAAATCAGAGATCTAACCTGAAAATGGAAAGAACTAGAAAAAGAAGAGCAAACTAAATCCAAAGTGAGCAGAATGAAGGAAATAACAAAGATTATAATAAGGATAAATGAAATAGATTATAACAAATCAATAGAGAGAATTAAAAAAACAAAACAAGGTTTGGTTCTTTGAAAAGATCAATAAAATTGACAAACATATAGCTAAACAGACAAAGAATAAAAGAGATAAGATACAAATAAAATCAGAAATGAAAAGGGAACAATCACTAATGATCCTGCTGAATTAAAAAGGACTATAAGAGAATACTATGAATTACTGTATGCCAATAAATTAGATGACCTAGTTGTAATGGAAAAAATCTTAGAAACACACTAAGTACCAACAATAGCTCAAGAAGAAATAGAAGAACTCATCAAATCAATTACTTGTAAAAAGACTGAATCAGTCATCAAAAAACTCCCAATAAAGAAAAGCCTAGGCTTCACAGGGTAATTCTACCAAATATCCCAAGGAGACTTAACTCCAATTGTCCTTATACTCATACAAAGACATTGAGGAGAAGGGAACACTCCCAAATGCATGCTATGAAACCCGTATCACTCTCATACCAAGGCAGATAAAGATACCACAAGAAAAGTAAACTACAGACCAATGTCTCTTATTAATATAGATGAAAAAAATCCTCAAGAAAATGCTAGCAAACTGAACTGAATGGCATATTAAAAGAATTATACACCATGAATCAAGTGGGATTTATCCCTGGTATGCAAGGTTGGTTCAACCTAAGAAAATCAGTTAATGTAATATACCACATTGACAGACTGAAGGGAAAAAACATTTGATCCTCTCAATTGATGCAGAAAAGTCATTTGACAAAATATAGCACACTTTCTGGATGAAAACTGTTAAAACTTTAGGAACAGAATAAACTTCCTCAACATGATAAAGGGCATATAAGAAAAGCCCACAGTTAACATCCTACTTAATGGTGAAAGACGAAAAGCTTTCCCTCTAAGTTCAGGAACAAGGATTTCCACTCTCCCTACTGTTTTTCAACTTTGTACTGGAAGTTCTTACCAGAGCAATTAGGGAAGAAAAAGAAATAAAAAGCATCCAAGTTGGAAAAGAAGGAGGAAAACTTTCACTATTTGGAGATGATATCATCCTATATGCAGAAAATCCTGAAAAATCCACAACAAATCTATACCTGATAATAAAATTCAGCAAAATGCCAGGGTGCAATATCATTCCCCCCCAAATCAGTAGTGTTTCTAGACATAAGCAATGAATAATCAGAAGAAATCAATAATAGAATTCCACTTACAATTGCAACTAAAAGAATAAAATACCTAGGAATAAATCTACCCCAGGATGTAAAAACGTGTACACAGAAAACTACGAAGCATTGCTAGAAAGCAGTTAAGGAAGACCTAAATATATGGAAGGATATTCCATGTTCATAAAGTGGAAGACTGAGTATCATTAAGCGATCACTACTACTCAAAGCAATTTATATATTCAATGCAATCCCAATAAAAATTCCAACAACCTTCTTTGCAGAAATGGAAACCCAATCATCAAATTTATATGGAAGGGTAAGGGGCCCTGAACAACTAAAGCTATTTTGAAAAAAAAGAATGAAGTTGGAGGACCACACTTTCTGATTTTAAAGCTTATTACAAAGTCACCATAATCAAAATATGGTCCTGCCACAAAGATGGATTTACAGACATATGGAATTGAATTGAGAGTGCAGAAATCAATCTTATGGCCAACTGATTTTTGTCAAGGTGGCAAAGACCTTCTGGAAAGAACAGTCTTTTCAACAAATAGTGCTGGGAAAATTGTATCTCTATTTGCAAAATAGAGGACAAACCCTATGTCATACCATATACAAAAATCAACTCAAAATGGATCAAAAGTAGAAGAGCTTCAACTATTAAACTCTAGAAGAAAATGTAGGAAAGCATCTTCAGGACCTTGTATTAGTAAATGGCTTCTTGGACTCCACACCCAAAGCAAGCAACAAAAGGAAAAATGGATAAATGAGGCCTCATCACAATTAAAAGCTTTAGTGCTTAAAGGAGTTTATCATGGAGACTTCTGGGAAGATGGAGGATTAGAGAGACACAGGACTCACTACTACCCCCAGAAAAATGGCTAGAGGAAAGGCAAAAATGACCTAGAAAAAAATGTTCTAGGGTTTAGGGCACCAGGGGATGGCTGTGCGCTACCCAGAAAAGTGAGGGGCAAAGGAAAAGAATCTTGACAGGAAAACTCTGTGGGTACAAGCTGCAGCTCCAGTTGCCAGTGCCATCCCCCACCCTCAGAACAGAGGGCTTTGAATTCTCTGGCCTCTGGCCAGCAGCCACAGACAGAGGGGCCACAGAGGTCCACCTCTCTAGGAGAGGGGAGATAAAGGAACCCAGCCTAAGGCTGATTCAGCTTTTGGCACACAAATTTGGTCTGCTATGGTGCTGCACCATTTGCCCTGGGAGCCAGCACAGGACTAAATAGATCCAACCCTCTTAAACACTCTCCCAGGAGTGCTTGTTGGGGACACAGAAGGGAGTGAAATTATGGGAAAAGGGCGTGGCTGCCAAAAAAAAGTTAGAGAGCAGCCTCTGAGAAAGTTTGATTTAGGAGGCTCTGAATAGTCCTGAGGCAGGATCCTCTGTCACATTATTCCAGTCGGGTTGCCTTGAACTATTCCAATCTAGGTTTGAACTGTGAGTTCTGCTGAAGGCTGCCATCTGCTGGTGGGCCAAGGAAGTACATGTGAGGAAATTAAAGGTACATAAATGAGAGGCCTTTACACTCTCCCTCCCCAAGGCTCTTAGAAGCAGGCCTGCAACCCATTACAGGGTCCATGGCCTGGCCTTGAGTAACTAAACAGGGATAATCCTAAAGAACGAGAACACATTGAACCAAGAATCAAAGACCAACAATAATACACAGACTCCTGCCACTAATTCCCTATGCAAGAGAGAGAAATTGAGCATCAGAGTAAACTCACCATCATAAGCAGGGGCCTAGACCTCAGCAAAAAATAACAAGCCATACTAAGGAAATGGAAGACATAGCTCAAACAAAGGAACATATCAAAACCCCAGATGAGAAACAGGATTTGAGACAACTAATCAAGGAGGTTCGTGTGGGGATAGGGAATAGAAGTTAGGGTGTAAAATGTATAGGATTCTTATTTGAAATGATGGAAAAGTTTTGGTAATGGACAGTGGTGATGTTAGCACAATAATTAAATAGCACTGAAATATATATCTGAATGTGATTAAAAGGGAGAAATGTTAGATTGTATATGTGGTAGCAGAATTAATTAAAAAAAAAATCTATGGAACTACGCTACACAAATGGGGAACCCTAAGTTAAACCATGGACTTTAATTAGTAGTATACTTATAAAAATGTGCTATCATTCCTTATAATAAATGTTCCACATCAATGAAAGTTGTTATTGGCGGAGTGGTATATGGGAATCATGTATTGTATGTATGATTGTTCTGTGAATGCACAACTTCTCTAATTACTTAAGTTTAAAAATGGAAAAATGTATCTTCCACACAAACACTAATCAAAAGCAAACTGGAGTGGCTTATTATTATCAGATAAAGTAGACTTCTGACTAAATAAATTTACCAGGGACAAAGAGAAACATGAATAAAGTGGTCAACTCGCCAAAAAATAATAATAATCTTACAAGTGTTTGCACCACAAGAGTGTCAAAATACATAAATCAAATCTGAAAGATTTGAAAATAAAATCAGACAAATCCATGACTATAACTGGGGGCTTTAAGACAGTCTCAGTAATTGATAGAAACACCAGACAAAATCAACAAGCATATAGAAATACTAAATGACACTATCAATCAACCAGATCTAACAGGTGTTTATAGAGCATTTCACTCTTTTACAGCAAAACACACAATCTTTTCAAGCAAACATGAAGCATTCACCAAGATAGACCAAATCTTGTGTCATAAAAACAAACCTTAACAAATTTTTAAAAGTTGAAATTATATAATGTTCCCTGACCATAATGAAATAAAACTAGATATGAAAAACAAACAAAATATATAAAGGGGATCTCCATACACTTGGAAAATAAACAGCACACTTCTAAGTATTCCATGGGCCCAAGAGGAAGTCTCAAGTGAAATTAAGAAAACATATTAAGCTAAATGAAAGTGAAAGTAAAACATCAGTTTATGTGGGATGCAGCTAAAGCAGTGTTTAGAAGGAAATTTATAAAACTAAATACTTATATTAAAAAATAGTAAAATCTCAAATCATCTAAGCTTCCACTTTAAGAAACTAGAAAAAAGAATAAAATACACCCAAACCAAGCAGAAGGACATAATGAAAGTAAGATCATAAAACAATGGAATTGAAAACAGAAAAATAATAGAGAAAAGTCAAAGACTTTATAATAGTCTGATGATATTATCTCATAATCTGTAACAAATGTTCCAGCAGGGTGTGGAGTTGTATGGGAATCTATACATCCGTATGATTGTGTTGCAAGTTCAAAATATCTGTAAAAAAATTGTTAAGAAAAGTAGTATGGGTTGGGGGGAAAATACACCAAATGTAAGATAAGGAATTTAGTTGGTAGTAAGATTTTGACGATGTTCTTGCATAGTTTGCAACAAATGTTTTACACAAATGCAAAGAGTTGGTGGAGGGGTGATGTATGAGACCCGTGCGGTGTTATGTATGATTATTTTGTAAGTTTGCAATCTTTACTATACACTTACTGTTTATGTGTATTCATGTAGGAATGATATACTTCAATAAAAATTAAACAAAACAAAACAAACAAACAAAAAGGATAATAAGGGAGCACTACAAACAGTTATGTATATACTAATTCAATAATTTAGATGACTGGGACCAATTCGTTGAAAGCCACAAACAAACAGATTATTTTCATAGAAGTTTAGTCCAGATGGCAAACACATTCAGGACAAGCAAGACTTAGAATAATTGTTCGCCTATCTGGGTTCTATTCTTTTAGATCCAGATTTCGGCACAATTATTTCTCAATATTTTTAAAACTACATGTATATTTTAATAATCAGTTTTTATTTTGTGCCATCCAGAATTAATATACTTGGTCTTTGTAGAAGGCTTATTTTCATTCCTTATTCTGCCATTAACAGATTCCACACCTGCCTGAGCACTTGACTCCGTTAAGGGCAGACACAGTGTCATGTTCACTAGAAAACCTGGGACCTAACATAGTGTCCTGAAAAATGGAATGAAGAGGTTTATGGGATTACGTGTTTTAAGGGTCTTGAAACTAATTGTTTAATTATATTTAAGTCCATAAATATTGTACAGATTTGCATTTCAACCAGAAGTCTATAAAAGTTTAAATGTAACTGAATTTGTTTCAGTGATTGTTAATATGATTTGGAGATTTTTCCAGATCTGATGGGAGGAAATATTTCCTTTTTAAAAAAATTTCCTTCATTCACAGGTTGAATTTTTTCCCCCTATGTTTATTGTTCATTTATATTTCTTCTTTGATAGAGGGATTATTCATATATTTTATCCAAAGATATATTAAAATAAAATCAAAACATTAAGAACAAAATAAATAGGCAAAGGATGAATTGGGAAAAAATACTTCCAATATATTTGACAGAGGTTAGAACCATTAATTTAAAATGTGCTTATCAATCAGCATGAAAAAGATGCACAATTTACAGGGGAAGGGAGAGAGGATTGACAAAGGACATAAACAGACTAGTTGCAAAAGCATAACTATAATTTACAAATGAACATATGTAAAGTGTTTACAGTGAAATACTATTAAGACAGACGTTTTCTTTTTTCTTTTTATAGCCTGTCTATCAATCTTTAATCTTTTTGTATTTTCTTTCTTTGCTATTTTCCATCCTGAAATCAGAGTATTCTGGGTTTTACCCTAATATTTTATGCTTTCTTTTTTTTTTTTTTTACACTTAACTCTTTAAACTGTCTGGAATGCATTTTTGTGTAGCATATAAATTAGAGTGTAGAGTTTTATAAATTACATGTTTAGAGCTTTTTCTTATTTACAATGACCTTATTATCAGTGTAATTGGCATCAAATAGACAGTATATAAATTAGAGCAGGTGCATGGAAGTCAGTGCTCTTTGAATTTATTTTAGTATCTGCGCTGTAATCATAGACCTTTAAGCATTCCACTTAGCTCCTATTTGGAAAAATTGATTAAAGCAGAGCTCACTATAGTAATAAATTAAATCACATGTACACCATAAATAATAAGCACATTTTTGAGAAGTAATAGACTTTAACAGTAAGATATAGGGGCTGAATATCTGGGTCCCAAGACAAGCTCTATCACTTATCAGCTCTATGACTTACCATCTGTGCCTCTTTGAATGAATAATTCACCTTCTCTAGGCCTAGATTTCCTTATATGTTATATGCGATTTACATACCTTTCCTTTTTATAGTCATCTCGTGCACTCTCCACCGAAGGAAAAAAATTTTTTTCACTCTTTTAAATTTTGCCAATATACTAGGTAAAAATAGGTATTTTTATGACTAACAGTGAGATCCAGAATATTTTCTTGTCCATTTAATTCCATTTCATGTTAATACCTTTTACTATTATTTACCAAATTTTCGATTAGGTTTCTTCCTTTTCTTTATAATTTCAAAATGAGTAAGAGGTAGGGTAGGAAGAAAAAATCAAGTTCTAACTCACTGTTAGGTCACATGGATACGAAATCCTTTCTCTAAACCAATATTAAAGAAATAGATTCATTTAAATAACCACCATTTCTAACAATTTCCATGACTGAAAACATGGCATTTTCCTCAAAATTTTATGTGCAGTAGGTTAAGCTATTTATATTGTGCAAAACCCAAAATCGTCTAGATCAATGCAACTCAAAATGTAAAACCTGAGCCAGCAGCATCAGCATTACCTGAAGCATTCTGAAAATATAGACTCTCAGGTCCAAGCCTTACTGAATCACACTATTCATTTTAACAACATCCTCAGCTAACTTATATGTATATAAAGTTTGAGAAATACTAGTATGGATAATACAATGAAATAAAATCTTGATTAAGAAGCATCTTACATTTGCTAATACATATGCCAACATTTTCTATGTTATGTAGATTGTAAACATTTTCCTATTCTATAATCTGAAGAGTTTCTGTTTAAAATTCACAGTATCTTTTTCATACATTTAAAACATTTTAAGTGTGTAAGAATCTTTATCCTGTTCTTTATGAATTTTAAGAATTTAGACTTCCTTAGAAAAAGCTTCACCCATATCAATATCATACAAATATTTTCCTAAATTTCCTTTTAATATATTCATTTAAAAATCATGCTACTAAAAGGTGATAGAACTTTTTAGAAGAAGTAAAACATTATAAACTTTTAAGAGGTCTGATTTTGGCATTAATTTATTATGCACAATAGGCTGCTTTATACCAGACAGGTTTTTTGTATCTCACATTCCCCAGACTTTTGGAAGGTCCAGTGCTTTCAGGGTCATTCCATCTAAGAACCTGAAGTGTTCTGGAGAGTAATTCCTAGAATCAGACAAAATATTTTAAATGAGCAAATCAATGAAGTAAATGTGGGATGATATTAACAGGCCTATCTCAGTCCTTTATGGGAATGTTAAGTAAAATAAAACGCCCACCCACACTGAGAATTGCCAGGAGGGACCCATTTCTGAGAAAGTATTTGCCAGAAGACAAACCAATTGTCCTATAGGGGCTTTCCAAGAAAATGGAACAATGGAGCAATGGAATGCACCACACAGAACTACCACAAAACAATTCCTGGTGATAAACCAGGTTCCGTCCATTAAAGATAGTTTATCAGAATGGACACGCATACCATACTAATCAATGTATATCTACTCTCCACTTTGTAAGACTCCCCATATGTAAAATGAAAACTTAATGTCAGCCAATCAGAATATTTTCTTGTTTCTGCCTTTGCCCTGTATAAGCTCCCCCTTCTTACTCTCTCTGCGGACCTCATTTCCAGGTGCGGTTTGGATAATGCCAGAATAAATTGTAAACTACTCAAATAGACTCCTGTAAATAATAGGGTGTCTAATTTTTATATAGGAATTTGGTCAGAGGTAAAAGTGAGAATTTTATAGGCTTTCTGGTAGTAATCAGTAATATTACAGAAACATGATTTGTGTGTTCCAGACATGGAAACATGACTCACTGCTCTTAGTCACTTTTGGACCCATTTGAGAAGGATGCCATATTGTCTGAGGAGATTTTGGTCCTGGGAGCTGATAATTTAGGCACCATAAAGTTCTGTTATAGGTCTATCTTCAAAGACAATGTATGGTAATATTAAAGAGCACAGTCTCTGTACACAACTGCCTGGATTCAAATACTGGTTGCACCATGTCATAATGCTATGAAACTGGGTCACTAGGTTAGCCCTCTGGTTTGGTTTCCTCTTCTGCCAAATGAGGATAGTAATAGTACCTACCACTTAGTATGGGTAGGAGCATTAAATCAGCTAATATTTATAAAGTGCTTGGAACGGCAACCAGTATGAATTAAGGATTTTGTAATAGCTATTATTTTGTCTAGAGAGAAATGTGAGCCATGGCAATATAAAATAATCATTTCATATGTAAAGTAGGGACATATCTTTGGAATTTTCCAGTATTAGGAATTAATAGATAGGTTTTCCCCCCTATGGGGTAAATTCTGACAGAAATAAAAAGAAATGAGCAATTTCATTAGATACCAGTTACTAGTTTCTTTCACACTATGTCCAATGTACTCACACTTCTTTTAGGCTATTTCTGCCTCCATTTCAACATCCCTATTCATGAAAAGCAGTGACATACAAGAACATAACCTCCAATTAAGTTTCCTGAACTTTGTTTGTTACATAATAAATAGGTTTGGGTATTCAGAGCAAATTCACTTATTATATTGTACAGTCACCAATACAGCTTCAATAATAAAAACAAATGAGGGTTTTACTGTTAAAGCGAACATTACTTTTTATAATGAGGAGACATAGTCTTCCTTTGACTTTAAAGTTTTGTCTTGTTAACATCTCTGTTTCCCCTCCTTCCACTCTATCATAATAAAGCTTTTACTGGAAAGGGGAAAAAAGTAACAACAACAAAGAATCACTGCTCTTAAGGGAAGTAGAAAACAATGACTCTTAGGGATATCAAACTGCATAGCATGTTTTATGTCCAACTTCTTCCTGCTGCCATTTTATTGTTGCTGAAATAAATATTGGCTACTGAAGTCTTATGAAAGTATATAAGTAGCCACATAAATCTGGCTATGACTATGTAATTCATCTCTTTATAGGGAAAAAGAATAGTTCTCTAAGAGTTGTACAAATATTCTGCCTTTCATATCTTCAGATTTTGAATAATACTTTAGTAACAAATTTGAAAATAGGTTTGTGGCTATATTTAAAGGTTGAAATTACACCCACTTTTGTTTCATTTCACAGTAGTTATTGTGCAGATTGTTCCATTACTTCTCAGGTTATAAAGTAATTTTACTGCAAATTTTCAAAACACTTCATTGGTGCGAGCTAAAGCTACATTTTGCTTACAACCAAACTAAGCAACATTTTTGCCATCAAAATCCATTATTACTTTCTTTCTTTCTGAAGAAATTAGAATATGTATTTTCCCCTTTGAATATGAAACTTTTCCCTTAGGTATACAGCTAATGTCTGTGTTTGATTTTTCAAGCAGAACACGCCAATTGCAGTGTCCAAACCAAGTGCAGAGATAGATTATGTAATTTCTTATCTCTATGACTTGAGCACTATGTACCCAAGCCTAAACACAAAATAACAAGATGGAAATATGATGTTTGTGGCTCACTTAGTGAATAGAAACCTTTTATTTTAGTACCATATATGTTTTCATTGAAATAAAATTGAAAAAGATTAGATTTCTCACAATGTTACTAATAGGGAAATACTGCGCTGATAGAGATGAAGAGAAAATGTCATTGTTTTCAATACCTCAAATTTGGTAACTCTTTGTGTTTGCTTTTATTCCATGAGTATAAAAGATATGCTGAAATAATTTTTTTAAAAAATAATGTGTTTAGATTTAGATAGTTTTATACTGTGAACACAAGAGATTCTTTTAGGTGCAGGCAGCCTCCCTAAGAACAATGGCTTTATAGAACCTCTTATGCTTTCCTTTTTTTTTTTTTTTTTTTTCTTTGTCTGGGTTATTTTTTTTAACTATTTCCTTTTTTCTGATTAGCTTATAGCTCTGTAGTTCCAGCTGTTTCATTCTGTAACTCTAAAGCCCTATCGCTGGGGAGTTCTGTGTAATTGCCCATAATATGTACCACATTATCCATTTCAGGAACTGTGCTGAAAGACAGCAGCAATAAGGGGGTTTCTAAAGGCAGTCTGGTTTACACTAATGGACCTAACAGGAAGGAAATGCAATTTGAAAGAAGCTGATGCATATGTTCTATTGCTGAATATAATGTTTGATTTAATTATTAACTGTCAGTGATGGAGAGGCAGATCCTGTTCAGCTCTACTTAGAGTGCAATGCTCTGCATTCAAAGAAAACAAATGACAAAAGTTTGGTCTTTAAATCCATGACTTAACAGAAGAATATAATATTTTTCCACCAATAAATCATAGTTTTCAAAATTATCTCTACTTTAGGCATAAATTGGGCAATGGTTTATTATTAATTTTTTTAACCCCCATTATGAGAACACAAATGAATGAAACATTCTGGCTACCACTCTCTTTTTTTTTTGCTAGTATTCCATATGCAAACTTCTTCTAAGTCATTTTGAATTATACCAAGTTCCAGACTGAGTAACTTCCTAAATCCCCTCTCAGTTGAAGATACTTTCACATATTGACTGGCAGAAGACATTTCAGTGAAGAAGGCTGAAATGCATAGCTATCTTTGTCTTCCTTTTTTTCTCAGAATGAGTGATTTGGCACTCAGCTTCTGTCCATTTCTTTTAATTGGCATTTTGTGACTTCCAGTAAGGCTCTCTCTTGCTTTAAAAGCCCATAATTGTGTGCAAAAGGCAGAGAGCAAGATGTAAAGAACAGATTCATTAGAGAGCAAACATATTCGTGCTCTCTTTAGTTACTTTATTCCTATGTTGGTACAAAATGACCTAATATATACAAAGAAGAGGGTACCAGTCCACTGAACATGCAAGGGAGCTCATTGGACAAAATGCTCTTTTGGGTCAGTCATCTGGAAAAGAGTGTTTTAGTACTATCTGTAAACAGAATAATGGAGCTATGTAATTTTAGTTGTGCATTTTATATCTATCTGATGAGCTTATTATCTTTGACACTAGCCTAGGCAGATGCATAACTGAGACTGAAATTAAACAATAGTGATGATATTTGGAGCTCATCCAAAATGCTCTCTATTGTTTATGTAAGTGGCTCCAACATCATTATTTGATCCATAATTTCTCATTTTTTATTACACATATGTTCTTGCATATAACAGCATAAAACATCAACTCAGTGGGAGGCATTTTTCTTTATGATTTCAAAAGGAATTGTTTATTTTTGCCATGAGGATAATAGAAAGCAATGAAGCTTCCTGGAAATACCATACCACAATTCAAATGTCTAATTGATTTAGACAGACTAAGGGAAAAAATGTAGGGCCAATCTATATTTTCATTCTCTCTTAACAGCTCAAGTGCCTTATTTGAGATTTCCCATTCTTATTCTGGGTTGAGGGTTTGCTACTTTAGTTATGAATGACTGGAATCTGGCTCATTTAGAATTATCATTAATCTGATATAGAAGAATATAATTTATCCATGAAAGTGCCTTGTGAAAGCAGTATTCATAAGCTTTAAAAGGTTCAAAAAGTTTAGTTCATGGAAGTATATCCAAAACAAATATAGAATGATGCTAATCAAATGCTATCATTTAAATCAAGCCACAAGATAGCCATTATCATATATATTTTCCAGTCTGTATAGTTTTATAAGTTGTATGCATTTTCAAAGTTGTTTTCTAATAGGATTTTAACTATTCTGTAATTATAACATGCTATATTTTAAATATTTTTTTAAATTTTAAATAATTACACATATAGGCATTGTTTAAATTTTGAGGACACTTTACTCTTAAAGTTGCATTATCTCATGCTTATAGTTAAAGGCTTAAATTTTAGTTTTAAGTGAGAAATGTTTTAAGTATTATTAAATGTTCAAAAGGGTATACATTTGCATTATGACCTGTCTGTATTTTTTGATATTCATAAATATTATACATGCTCTCTACCTTATCCTGTCACCAAAGTGGGAGATTTGCTTCCAGTTTTGGATAGTCATATACCCAACACATGTACACACAAAGGCTGGGCCACCCCTGTGGAAAGCATGATGCTTCAAGCCTGCTGACAGAGGCAGTTTAAAAAAAACAACAAAAGAAAATCATCTCTAAGAATCTGCCAAATAAAACTGAAGTCATTACAAAGGATACAGTGATACACCTTTGGACTGATGAGAAGATATTCACCAAAACACTAAGAGCTCTGCTCATAAATACAGTGTAAATATTTGACTGTGCAGGTGTATCTTCATTTCTTATATGATTCCTCCAGGCAGCAAAACAGGTGTTCTGGCTGCATGCTAATCAGGAAAAAGAACGTCTGAAATATGCATCTGCACACTGGCATCTGGGCAGAGATTGTCCGAACACATTCTCAAGTGCAGAGTCTTAGAAAATGGGTTTCTTTTGCTTTATTTAGTACTGCGAGGCATATTTTGCATGTGGGAAAAAAATCCACATTCAACAGCCATTAGGGACTGCTACTTAGCGTGTGGCAGATGAAGCGGCCAGAATGCAGACGCTGAATAACAAGCTGGCTGAGTTGAAGACAACTTGGTAAAAGTTTCTAGGTTTTCTGGAAGAGCAAAGTGTTCTTTGACAACAGGATTGGATCTCCAAGGTGGCAGAGGTCAGGGGTTATTGGGAGGAAGGCAGAGAGATGGGTGATGTTTATGCAGAAGCTACCTACCTTGGTTCCTTCATTTAGTTCTATTCACTTCTTTTATTTTTAATTCCTCCCATTTTTCCTCCTGAGGGACACCTCTGCTTTGTCCTTTTTATAATAACTGAATTTTAGTTGATGGGATTTTCAGAATACAAAATATGGTCCATTGGATTAATTAGAATATTTCCCAGAAACTTCATTGCCTTCAGTTATACTCTTGACAAAGATAAATGCAAATTCTTACAGGACTCATAAACTCAAGTCACATTTTCTAGATACATTCCCATAGGTGATAGACAACTAAAGTAGCATAATGAAGAGGGAAACAACCTTAAAAAAATGAACAAATGGAAGATATGCTGTAAAAATTTATTCACAGCTCCTGCTTCTTAAAAATGTGTTCAGTTCCAAATTTTTGTCTGGTCCATCTGCCCTACCATATATTTACACCATAATTTGTCTCAAAGATTGATATCCTTATATTTAAATATTTTACATCAGACTGAATTAGCCTTGATTAACAGTTTCAAGTTTATACTTTGTGTCTATTTAAGTTTCAAAATAAAAATTACCCAGAGGAAAAAATAACTGTACCCTTTGTCCATAATACAAATTTTGACTATATATTAAATTCTCTGACTTTTATTCATTAACAAAGAAGGAAGCTCTGTGGGAAACAACCACAAGCACAGCAGTCTCTCCTTTTACCAGAGGCCACAAATGCTCACCTTCTTCTGAAAGTTAACTTCCAACTGGGCTTCTGTTAGATATGCATGCATTCTTCTATCATTTTCAGTGGCTGAGAAAAAGATTCAGTAGGCAGTAAAATCTACATTTTAACAGCATTTGTTAGATTTATCTAAATGCATCACTGATGGTTTTTTATTCTAAGAACTGTGTGCACAAACTTACATCACTGTTTCCTCTATAATAAAACTTCAACTTTTAAATGATAAAAGAACATAAGATCTTAAAGAAAACATCTTCAAAGTTTCTTCAGTTCTCCAAAAGTTCATCCTAACACCATCAATAGTAATAAATTTTAAAAGCCACACTGTTACAGGGTTTGTCAAAATGTAAAAAAGATGTTTCTCTTCACACCTCTGCCTCTACTCCCACACCTGAATGACCTTCCTACAACAGTATTCCTTGAGCGATACTCATTCTTAAACGTCCAGTCCAAATGACACCAATTCTAGAAATCTTCTCATCATAACTCTTACTGGAAATCAAATCAAGTCATGCTTATTTGAAAACTTATGGTATTTAATCCATATTCAGATGGAGAGAAAGAGAATGAGAACAAGAATCATTGCTTCAATGACTCCATACCATCCAGGAAAGGTTTTTTTTAGAAACCTGGAATATAGTGAGTTGAAATTATATATAACCTTATTTAATTAATTCAAATCTTTCTAGAACAGGTAGATAAAAATAGCAAAAAGTTCATTTTACTGTCTTCATCCTGAAAATGTCCTATCCTAATTGTTTGATTTTTAATAAATCTGTAAAGAGCCTAGAAATGAATGAACTTCCAGTTGGGAATGCAGGTAAATCCTTCCCACAGAGGATTTGTTTGACTCTCTACCTTGACTGTTATTTGCAACCAACTTCAGGGTTGATAGGCTGCTGACCAAATCCTGGTTATGATGCACATAAATGTATTTAGATAGGTTTGTGGCAAGGAAGTTCTTTCCTATGTCATTAACTTCGTTGTATTATTTGGCAGCAGATGCAATTGGTATACATGAAAAGAAATTATTATCTTCAAGAAGAATAATATTAAGTGGGGCTATTTTGCTGATAAAAGCTAAAAAACAACTGAAATGATTGGAGCTTGGTTTTAACAGAATGCAGTTTTTTAAGTTGTATATGAGAAACTGATGTTACTGTGGTAAAAGCAATATTAAGCTCGTTTGGAATTTGTTGGAAGGTTCCTGAAATCCACTTTGTAAATGAACAAGTTCTGTAAAAGAAAACATCAATAGTATATATGCCCATATACTTGCCATATCTATTCACATAAATTAACTTGGGTAGAGAGAAGTTGAAATCAAATGATCATTGGCTTTAACATAACCAATTAGTTTTGTGCTGAATGACTTTACTCCCTATGCTCCCCCTAGCCCCACCCCAAACTGCTTTGCCTACTTCACAACAGCCAATTTAAGCTTAAAGAAAACACGAAGTGTAAAGAGAGAGAAATAAGCAATAAACATTCCAGAAATCCTGTAAGTCTACATGCTATAAGAAACTTTGTGTTTTTTAACGCTTCAAAAAAGGAAAAAAGAATAAATTCGGAGTCTTAGAGATGGGACATTTTGGGAGCATTGGAATTGTTCTGCATGACATTGCAATGATAGATACCAGCCATTATACCTTTGGTCAAAACCTATAAAATTGTGCGGTGGAAAGTGTAAACCATAATGTAAACTATAGACCATGGTTAGTAGCAGTGCTTCAATATGTGTTCGTCAATTGTAACAAATGTACCACACTAATGAAAGATGTTGTTAACGGGGAAAAGTATGGGGGGGTAGTATATGGGAATCCCCTATATTTTTGATGTAACATTTATGTAATCTAAAGCTTCTTTAAAAAAATAAGTCTCAGAGGAAAAACATCTGAGTAGTCCTGTACACTTCTTGCCGAGAGCAGTGCTCATGGAGGAAGTGACCTTTATGAGATTATTGTTTATGATCACTAGGCGTGTGCCAAGAGTAGCAGGAAAGAATATTCCAATTTATTTCAAAGGTTACATATCAAAATTGAATATGCAGTACAACTACATTATCATACAGTTTAACTTTCACATAAGGACTTGGAGCTGAATTTCTACCATTGTTTCCTGTCTGATTCCTAAAATGGAATATGATGAAGGGATGCAAATTTTTTAAAATGTTGTGTTTGTTTGTTTCTCCAACAGAGAAACATGGTTCAAGTGTGAGAAATCTGTGGAATTATTTCTTGTTTTCCATCCAAAAGTAATGAAATTTAATTTCAATTTTCACATTTTTAAACTATGGGATATCTGTCACATAGCAATGTGCTTAGGGTAGTTGGAATAACAATTTTAAAAGTCACCTGGGCTGCAGCAAGAGAGAATTCTGCTTCTACCAGGGAAAGGAAATTGACCAACACCGAACATACTTTTTTTCCATATCCATACAACATTTTTAGGGAGAGGCAATTGTGCATTTTGCTTTCTCCAATTTTCCTGCACAGGTAACTGAATGTTTTAGTTCAATAAGCCTGCTCGTCCTCAACTTCATCACTTGATGGAGAATGAAACATAAACCAGGAGAGTCTTTCCTCTTTCCTTCCTTCTGGTTTGACAGTCTCAGAGAACGTCCAGCATACAGTTGCCCACAGCTAATCTCATTTCTGTCTTTCAATATGCTACTTGGGAAAAATAATATCATTGCCTCACAGGGTAGAGAAACAATGCTTTAAATTAGCAGATCAATCTACAAGTATTTATTGCCTACTGTCTGTTAGACCTTCAGCACATTGTGGTCTAAGAGTGCAATATTCAGGCAATCATTCCATCTTAGGAGCAAGGAAAATAAATGGAGCAACAATCTTCTCACATTCCTTGTAGTCCATGCCTCCAAAATCCTCTCCAGGAATTGCAGACATGGCAGAGCAGCATGGCATATGGCTCTTCCAGAAAGGCCCTAAAACAGAAAACATTTTCCCCCTGAAACTTGAAATTTTAAATCAGGACTCCATATGATTAAAGCGTAAATACAATTCAAACGGGTAGCACAGAAGAACCGAACACACAATCTTCTGAAATCAGAGTTCCTTGAAATAAGAGAATCTAAATAGCTCCTGCAGCTTTTGAAATGCCCTTTGATCTCCACCGTCTCTAATGCCTGCTTTCACGTGTACTTCGGTGGGTTGCTGCGGAAACCGACAACGCGGCTGCCCGACTTCAAAGCCAAACTTTTCGCTTTGTCTAGTGAAAGGGAATTTAAAGAACGACAACAATGAAGTAGACATAACGCTGGAATCGGGATCTTGAGGTAAACAAACCTGAGAGAGTTTAAGCAGAAATAGAAAGTTGTATGAGCTCAGGAGAAAGCCATCACAGACGCTCAAGCTACGGGGCTCCTCCAACGAGCTACTTGTCAGTTTCACCAGCACGTTGTTCAGCTAGCAGGGTGAGCTGATCTTGGAAGAGATACCTGAATAGGTTTCCTCCTTTTAGAGCTGAAAACAAAAATGAGTGAGTTTATGCCTTAGAGAACTGTTAGTGTGCTGTGTCATTACAGGAGCCATCCTTTTTTTCCCCAATCATTTATACATTCACTCTTTTAGCTACTGAATAAATGTTTATTAAGTACCTCATCTGCACTAGGTACAATGCTAAGGACTTTGGTACCCTATATCTCATTTAAAAGCATTTGTTTCCCATTTTATGGGTTAAGAAACTGAGGCCTAAAGAAGTTAGCTTACTTGTCCCAAGTCACAACTAATAGGTGAGAGCTAATTGTAAACTCAGCCCCAAACCCATTGCAAGTGCCCCAAGAAAAAACAAATACAGTGAAAGACTGCTATGGAAGTACAGTGGAGAGAAAGGTTAATTTTAATTGGGAGTGGAAGAGAGTTAGGGAAGTCTGAGAAGAACTCACAGAGGGAAAGTCATCTGAAATAGAGTCTGAAGGATGGGTAGAGTATCAGTGGTTTGATATTTACCTAGAATGGAAGCCTATTTATCTTGGCGAGTGGGGAGGCATAGAAAGAGAAGAATGTGGAGTGCATTCGAAGAGCAACTATAGATGTCTGTTCAGAGTCAGGGCAATGCAGTGAGAAGATGGAGACAGACAAGATGCCCTTCTCTTGGGCAGAATGTAAAATAAATTAAATGATATACAATTTGGAATTATAATCAGAAGATATGAAACAAGGCCTGGATGCTCAAGTTGGGTTCAGATAAGGAAGGATCTTGAAAACCTCACAAAGAGCTTGAGCTGTATGGTTTCAGCAGTGGGGGTGGGGTGGGGATGGTTAAACGTTTCTGAGCAGAAGCAGGTAAGGATTAATTTTAGGATGATTTTCCAGCACCAGTTTGAACCTGGAGGAAGGAAGACATTGAACGCAGAGACCACTGTGCTTAGAGGACCACTGAAATATTATGTCAGGCTACAAAGCCCAATCTCGAGAGAGGGCAGTGACCATGGAAAGGAGGTGCAACCAGGGATTCGCACAGGACTGTTGTCCTTCTCATCTGAAAAGAATCCTGCCTGCAAACAACAATAGAGTTCAGCCTAGGTAAGGTAGTTAAAGAGGACATGGGCAGCAACTAGCTTAGAGAGACTCCCTGACCAGTTTCAACATCAGTAAAGTGAGACCAACCAATGCCTCTCTCCTAACACAGCATACTTTGAAGAACTGCTGTGGTTTTGGCCGAGCTGCTTGCAGCCCTGACGCTTGCGTTGTTCAGAAATAATTAGCCAACTCTTTCATGGTTTGCACACACATCACTAACTCTGCTTCCCAGCATGGCTTGGCTAGTCCCCAGTATTCATAATTATATCCTGCTAGCGTTTTCTTCCCTCTGCCCTCCTGTTTCTTTTGCTCCATCACGTCTCAGTGACCCCCAGGTCCTTACACATATCTGCTAACTTCACTGCTCTCCTCTCTGCAGCTTCTTCCAACACACCCAGCCGCCAGAAAGCAGTGGTATATATCCCCGGTTGCCTCTAATAGTACCATGTCTGCCCAAGTGGAGGAATAAATTGGAACTGACACTATCCACTTAGAGTCTTGGGAATTTGATTCTTGACTCTTTCAGGGCATTTACTGGTTAAGATAGAATAAAATATATTGGTTTGTTGTGGTTGTTTTCCTTATCTTCAACCTTTCTTCAAAGGGTCTTTTAGAGTCTCGGAAACAGTCACTCATTAATCTTCCCAGCATCCTCAAGGTAAGGGGAGGGGCATGGTAACTATTAAAAATCCCACCGTGCAGAAGAGAACCCTAAAGCAGGGAGAGGTTTGGGAACTTGCCTGAAGTCACATCGGGGCACGTGTCGGTGTTGGGGTGGGGGGTGGTGTGTCAATGCAGGCATGTCAGTGGCACCCAAGGAGTTCCATTGCTTTTCATGGGGAGGGGAGGGTGAATTTATCAGATTTGATCCCTGGTGTCATGTCATTTCTTCTAATTCTCTATTCTTGATGTCAGTGATTTTCAAAATTTTTCCTGAGAAACTCAAGGTTTCACAACGGTGCTTCAAAGTTTGGGGAAAGTAACAAACTATATTCTGCCAAAAAATGAAGGTTTAAACTGCCAGGGAACCCATTCTTTGCTTCAAAACTTCAAAAACTACTGTCTCAGGTCATTTTGTTTCCCAAAGTAGACTAGGTTTTCATATTTATTAATATGTCAGATATCTAGTAATGCCATCTATCTATCTATCTATCTATCTGTCTGTCTATCTATATATATGAAACTGAAGCTAATTTTACAAGAATTAGCTTGAACTAGAAAGAAATAAGTTTTGTATAAGGAAAAAAAGCAATTTTTCATCAAGTGAAGTGGAGCTTGTTATGCTCTTGAAATATTTTTATTTTGAAACTTTTGTTTTTTAACCTTCAAGCCTTAATTTATATTGGCTACATGGAGCTTCAATCCATAGCATCAGTTAATAGTTTGTCTAGGGGTCCTCCACTTTCCATTTTCGTATCATTGTACAAAAACAACGCTGCATTGAACTAAAAGTCTTGCCCTGAATCTTACTCAGGGCCTTCAAAGAGTCTTCTAAAACCTGGAGATAGCAGGACCGCTCCTGCTGGTATTCACAGGATGTTGCAGTCAATTCCCAGATTCTGATACCCCTTTGCTTTCAATTCATGGCAATGAAGAGCATGCTCAGGGATCCTCCTAAACATGTAGAGAAAGCCCACATTCCCCGGTCTGCTTAGAATTCCCTCCTTGGATACTTTTTGAAACATTGCTCTTTCTCTCTGGAGTAAGCCCATTAATCTGACTAATGCAGGCCACTCAGTCTTCAAATCCCAGCTCAAGTGTTTTTGGCTCAGGAGGCTGACCTGTATTGATTTTATCAACGAATAACATAGACTAAAATCCCTGCCCTCATGGAGTTTACATGTTAATGGGAAACAGACAATAAACAAGATAAATAAGTAAAGCTTGTGGTGGGTTAGTTAGAATAAGTGTTAATGGAAAGACTAGGAAGGAGATGTCAAACGGTTGCTTCTTTTGGACGTGGAAGACTACTCCATACCTTTAACAGGATGACCTTGGCTCTGTCATTCTAATGATGGTTTTAGAACCTTTCTAACGATAGTAATGCTTTGTCTCAGAAGGCAGCAGACGCTTGCTTGGGTGTACCTTTATAAAGGGTAGAAGATTTTGTTTGTTTGTTTTTTGTTTTTGTTTTTACATGTAAACCAAATCTTAGTTGTCAATCCCCAAAAAAGAAACACTTTGGATTGGGAAAAAAAAAAAAACCAACTACTTGACCGTTGCTACTCATCACTTAGAAGCATATCTGAAAGATCAGTTTCTGACCTTGTCTTTTAAACATAGTTCCATTCTGAACATACCCAATGCTATGAAAGTGCTAATAGCCTACATTTGTTACTGCTTCACCCTTTAAAAAAAGGTGTTCACATACTTTATCTTGCCTCTTCATCCTCAGAGCAACATCTAAAATAATTGTATCTCTCTTCTCCAAATGAGGTTAGCAAGCTTCTGATATTAAGTGAGTGCTTTGGCAGCTACATCACATATCTCAGGGTGGAAACTGTAATATGAGTTAAATTTATATGGATCTCTGTATTTAAGGAAACTTCTGAGTCATAGAGACATGTCCTTTGAAACTTCCATTCATTTTCTGCCAAGCATGGTAACCCACCTTACAAACAACTCACAATTGTGAATGTATGGTAACTTCTGCTACAACCTTCCCTAAGTATTTTCAGAGGCCTGCCTTTCATCTTAATCTTCATATATATTATGTCCATCTATGTAGGGAGGATAGTGAAGTGGCTTCCTGCTGCTGTGGTAAAGAAGGGTCCTTAATTTTCTAATTTGAGATTAAGAAGATATTGTTTTCTGTGAGACTTTCTTATAGGACTATGCACTATAGGTCTGTCATCTGCAGATCAGCAACATTGTGAGTTAAATAAGCTTTTGTTAGTTGTGTTGGATAACTAGCCAGCATTAAAGTACATTTTGAACGCTGGAAATTGTACAGATTCAATTTCCAAACACCATATTTATCAGTGCAGAGTTGCAGGAATGTGGAAATTGAAGTTCTGTTTGCTCTGCTTATGAAGTGTTGGGGTTCAGGGTGGTAGAATAGCAGTGGAAAGTGCTTTGGAAATTAAACAGGCTTTACCACTTAGGAACCAAGGATACCTTGGAATTGATATTTGAACTTAATGAACCTCAGTTTATTCTACCAGAAAATATGGATGCTAATAAAATCTCTTCACAGGAGTTTTATCAGAATTAAATGTGACAACGTATAAGTGCCTAGCACACAACATTCACTCAAGAAATGGTAAATCCTTTTATCAATATTATTCCTTTTTCAATCCCAGTTTTGTTTGTAGCACCGCTTCCAGATTCTGCTCTCTCAAGCTTGATGACACTTTTTATTTCCTTCTACTCTTCCTTTCTATAACAACCTAAAGCCCCAACCCTGTATGGTCTACTATCAAATTAGGTTCTTTCAAAACGCCTACCTCCCCGCAAGGGTTTTCTTTCTCTAGGAAGCTTTCTCTAGGTATCATCTTATGGCACACCTACTGTCTGTCAAAAATCTGCCATGCACTTTATAAATATTATCTTATTTACTATTTCTAACTATTTTTTTGCAGAATTATGTACTGGGAAATCTAAGGGTCAGCAAGAGTATGTGCTATGTGCAGAGTGGAAGAACTGGCATGTGATAGTCCTATGTACAACAGTGCAGTTTTCAGCTCTGGTTACAAAGGAGAGCTTTCCTTTTGGTGTAGGCAGAGAACAGAAACTGAAAAGAAAGCACAGATCCACTCAGAGAAGTGTGAAAAGAAAAAGAAAGGAAAACTAATCATGTATGAGCTTCCCTTGACCCGAATTCCCGCCATCCACATATTAAGATGGTGTCCATGTGTGCAAGCATAATGTTGAGGTCTTTGAAAACCAGTTTTAGTATTTAAGCATGATGCTGATGCCTTTGGAAACTAATTTTAGTATGTGAGTCCCCTTTCTGCTCTTTTCTATACCTTGTCAGAGATGTAATGGCAAAATCTGATTCTTTCTGCAAGTCATATTCACAAAACACAGTCTAGTGAAAACTCAGCAAGAGAGGTGTGGAGAATATTCTAGGGGGGAAGCAGATATTGCTGTGGGTAGGAGGCTTCCCAGGGAATTACAGGGTACCTCACAGGCTGCCTTCCTAGCTCTAGCATGTCTGGCTTTAAACACACACACACACACAACAAAACAATGTGACATGTCTGTCACTTCCTTCTGAGACATGCCACATGCCATGAAACACTTCAGTCGCCACTCGTAATTTGAGTAATTTCCATTCAGGCCTGGCTCCTCCTCTGAGATTTTTCGAGTAAACAACATGACGGTGCATGTAACATGCAGTAGGGAGCATGACTGCTTTTATCTCAGCCTGTGGTCAAGTTGAAATCATAGCAAATAAACTTAATTAAACCATGGGCATGGATATAAGAATGAGTTATTACAAAGAATCCCTGGATCAGAGAAAATCTCGATAATATACGTATCTCCAAATAGTGGATGTTACAAGAAAATGTGTGTGCAATTGCAGGCCAAGTTTCCTTCTGTGGCTCCATCATTCAAGGGCACCACTGATGCGGTCTGTTTTCCTGGGCTTTTTCTCAGGCTAAAGTTTCCCAGCTTGGCAGCAATTGAACACAGAGGCTGTTAGCTTAAGACAGTTGCTTCTTCCCGATTCTGGCACCGCACGCAAACATCTCTCAATCCAAAATCAAGGAGGGTAGAAGAGGAGAATTAAAAAGGCAAGAAGAAAAGGAGGAAATGGGAAGGGGGGAGAGAGAGAGAGAAAGATTACTGACAGATCACTCCTTTAAAAACCAACATTGTCACTCGATTTAAAATGGCACAATTTAAAATCCATAATGAAATCTATTTTAACTGTGGCATACGCAGATTTTAAAAAGATTTTTCCTATTGTAAAGCTATGAATGCTGTGAAATTGATAGGTTTCTCCCCCACCCCCCCGCCATTTTAACCTCTGAAAGTAACTTTACCCTAAATTACATGTGGTAGTAGTAGTTATCAGCCACATCCAATTAAAAATGCTAAGCTAGTTTCATCTGAGAGACACTGACAATATCTAAATATATATTTATATTATATATATATTTATATATATGTATGATAAATTAGTTATTGTCAAAGCCATTGCCACTCATCATTGTGCTTATACAACAGTGTCATCTAGTGGACACTGGTCAGAAAAGTTGCAGCCAAGATTCCTAAAGGATCTTATTTAAAATGAACTCACATTAAATGAAAATATGCTTTGTTTTTTTTTTCAATTTCCTGAAACCAAAGCAATTTAAATAATTATTTCTAATCCAGGCTATCATTTCAATTCATTTTGTTCCAGCATAGTAAAGGAACTGTGAACTTTTTTTTACCCTCAGTAAGAAAGATAATTTTAAGATAATTTTTCTCTTTTTTTTGAAGATAGCAAAGCAGAAGAAAAGAAAATAAGTAAATTACTATAAATTGTAGATGTCAGTATATGTGGAGTAGTTAGGAGGAGGAAGGTGAAAGCTGAATAATTTTTGAGCAGGATTCCAGGCCTTAAATCCAAATGAATAGTGGTTACATCATCAACAACAGTAAAACAAAGAGAGTACATGGGATTCTGTTGTCTTATTTCTGAAGCTTTGCCATTTTTTGATTATCATTTTTGTACATTATATAGAAAATAAATTCCTTTGAAATGGAATTATTCAAAACCCATCATTTTTAACAAAAGCTTAACATATCTTCATCCATTTTGAATATTAAATTTCTGTTTTAGCAACAACATCATTTAGCTTTAATTTTTCACCAAATACTCAAACCCTGGAGATACATAATGGGTACTGTGATATATTCCATAATTTTGCTGATTTCTTCCATTTTTGGTTGAAAAATGTGAAATTTGCTACCTTTGCTGAAAAGTTGATTTTTCAGTGTTTCATAAAAATAAATAAGGCATTAATGTTCTAAAACCCTTACATAATATCATGTGAATTTTTTATATTAATTAAGCAATTATTAGCCTCTACATGCCCATATATTGTCCTTGTGTTTTGAAACTACTCAAACATGGGATATTGTTTTAAAGCTTTTCCTTTGTTTGTTTCAGAGAAAGGGGAAAAGAGGCATTAAGCCTACTGGTAAGTACAGAGTTTCTATTTTTTAAGTATTAGTTCTAGTTTCATATTCCAGGTCCTCTAAATGAATGTTGTATGCCAATTTGATATCTTGGATAGCATTGTGTGATTTGGCTTGAAAATGTTAAAGTGATACTGTAAAAACAGATGCTATTAAATTTATCTTACTTTGATTTGACACAATGTATTTTTTCCTATCTGTTCCAGATGTTTAAAGAATTGCTGGGATGGCATACCTAACATGATATAGTATGATAGATGACTTAGAGAACTATGACATGATATATATTGCTATGCTGTACTGAAGATTCTTGCCTATATATTCCTCTTCATTATTAAGAAAATATTTAGTAAAGTCATTTGCCAATTTGAAGTAATGTAAAGATCTAGCAAATCTAAACATTTATTTGAAACAGATTAGTTTTTCCTCAATAAACAGAAATACTCAGACTTTTCCTAATAATATGTGATTTTGCCTTAACATTTGAAGTGTGATACAAACAAATTAAATAAAAATTCCATCTGTCTTCTGGATGTAATTTTTATTGAACATTAACTCAAAATTAGAGGGGTGTCAGTGTTTCAATATAGAACATTTACATTGATTGGTTCATAATTCATATGTAAATTTCACTCATTTTTCTGTATGTATAAAACCTGTCCTAAGTAGATATATCTTATTTTTAAAATAGATTTCTATGATGTGCTCATTTGAAAGGCTGGGTTTTTAACAAGGATACTGATAAATTAATGTAATAGAAGTGTGCAAATTATTTGGGCCTTTGAAGAGAAAAAATCTGGAATTTTGATGTCACCAGAGGAAGATAAATCCTTTCCAAATCTGCACAGTTTTTCATTTTGCAGAATAAGTTACTTTATACTCACTCAAATTAAATTTGCAAGTCATAGAATTGAACTGGCAGCTGATAGCATGGCCCAGGTTTGGTATTTCCAGCTGAATCATATCCCATCCATCAATATTGAGTACCTACTAAAGACTTCAAAGTCACCATGGGTGGGATGGAAAATGTGACACATGTTCTATGACTTTCCAAACCTAAAATCCAGTTGAAAAGATAAAACATGTATGTATGAGAAAAATTAAATGACAATGCAAGATTAAATAACAGTTCAATTCCTTAACAGACATGTCACAGAGAGATATACGCTCATTTATCTTTTGAGTAGTCCAGGAATGGAGAGATTCCTTACCTAAGGAAGGAGAATATTTTATGATAAATTCTGGAGAACAGAATCCTAATAAAGGTCTTTATTTGGTAGATGTACAATTAAGAGAAAGTAAAATTTATTGATGACTTCATTGCTCATTCATTCCCCCTTTTATTTTCCATGGGCATTTTAATAATAAGTTGAAACCAGTACTGTTGAGGCCAACTTTTCTCTGTAGGGGAAATGAATTTTTTCAATATCTATGAAAATATCAACTTTCTCAGCAAAATTACTCCCAGATATTTGTCCCTCTGATAAATACTATTCAGCAGGAAAGTAGCATAATCTGATGGACTTACTACTGTGGCAAACTAGATTCCTGACATCTTAACAAGATGCTGGTTACCATGCAACCAGTAGTCCCTGCCTATTGTTGAATGACAGTCTCCTTGGAAAATCAGATCAATGCCGTGAGTACTTTCTAAAAAACAAAAACAAACACCTGACATCCTCATAAAATGTTGTTGTGCTGCCCAAATTACTTCCTCCTAGCTTTGATTTATTTCTGAAATGTTAAAATATAACTGCTGATGCTATCTTCTACTGCAGGGAAATGGATAAATACATTTTAACAGGCGACCAACTTTATATATTTTTCTTTGTCAATTAGCCAATATCATGGGATTTTCATATTATGTTTAGTAATTCATCTCCTTTATTCTATTTCCTGGTGATCTGACCTTTCATTATCTATATAAAACACTAACACAATCTCTTATTTAAAAGTAATGACTTTTATATCATTACCTCATAAGTTGTTTGTCCAAGGTAAGGTTTTAAAATCAAACGTGATATCTGTCTTATTTGTTTCCCCATCTACACTGACCATGGCTATTTTTATTCCATGATACAGATTGACTTGATTTTATATATTAATTCTCCATAGCATAATTTCTCTTCTAATCTATACTTTAAACCAAATAGGCCACAATATCCCTCAGCATATGTTACTCAATACTTTACAAGACACTTATGTTTTAAATAGACCATAGAATTTAAAAATTAATGATGTCTATTTCTAAGAAAGAATAAAGAAATCAAAAAGTATTCTCACTTAGACTCCGTTCTTATTTTTTAAGCAAACTTTGAATTTAAAATATTGATAACTAAAATGTTAGAGGACAGATTATAGAGATAGAGCATAAAGTGAACCTTATAAGTTGTTGTTGGTAAGTTCAGTCATTTATGCATGCTTTCAATACATTCACTGCTTCAATCATTTGTTCAATGAATATGTATTATTAGGGAACACATGTAAATTAATATGCTAATCTATACAACTCAGGGTGCTACAGTTTGTATAACAGCTGTAGGGACAGAGCAAGGAGTGGCTCACATCACCTTGTTGAGTGGAAACACCCCAATATTGATAGAACTATCTTATTCATATTGCTATGAACCCAGAAGGGACCTCACCACTGATCTTTCCCCAAAGTTCTATCAGTGTCTCTAAGAACTCATTAGTTCATTGTTCAGAAATAACAGTTTTGGTTTCATTTCTGCTTGTAGAAATAATATCGCTTGGTATATAAAATTAGAAAACTATAGATGAATATAAAGAAGAAAATTCATGTTACTACAATCCAACAACCCAGAAAGAAGAATCACTTTTTATATTTTATTTCATTTCCTTCTTCTATAATGTATAGATATAAAATCATGCCCACTATCTATATGCATGTAATTTTTTCTCTAGAATGATGTAAAAATGTATAAATATATAGTGTTGTGTTTTTTTCCTAAAATTGGGATCACACTGTGAAGTAAGTTTCTTTTCAACACATCCTTCAAATGAGTCTAAGAACTAACATTTACATAATTTTATGCTTGGAGAAATCAACCCTATCTTAAGGCAAGTCCTGGTAGAATGTATCCAAAAGGGCAGTAGGAAGCACTTTCTCTTACATGCCCAGGAAAACTCCATTTCCAGGACTCAAGGGAGAAGTGGTTTGTTCACTTTGTGCCATTATGTTAATGTCATCATATTATATTACTTGAGTGCTTGAGCTCATCTCCGTATGGCCTTTCCCTTACAATGCTTCATGAAAGTTCATCCTAAACTACAGAATCTCTAGTTTATGACCAGACTTCCCCTCCACCGTGACTTCTGGAAACATGAGTTCTTTGGAGTTTAGATCTGACTCAGAATGTTGCTTTTTTCACACCCAAATAAATGTATGCAGTTATAGCCAAGTTCTACTATTCTTGGAATATCATACTGGTATAATCTCTGAGCATTCAATATTATGTGACAGAAAAGGTTTTATCCCAAATTAATTGAAGTTTCTTGGGAAGAGAATTTTAGTGGACAAGTGTCTTGGTGATGGTGCGAGGAGAGGCAAGCAAATGATTTCTTAGGCTGACACCAGAATAGGGTCAGGAATGGCTAATTACAGAAGAAAATAGGAGTCAATAGTAAACATTGCCTAATGAGACACAGACTTCAACAGATGATTTTGGTGAGACCAAGTAGATCAGGAGATAGACCTAATTCTGTGCAGACCACTGTCTAATAGAGTGATAACAACTGTGCTTCCAAGAAAGATGATTTGACAAAGTGCACTACTTTTTCACCTGGGCATAAAGAAGGCATTTCTGAAAAATTAGGTATCCTCTTCAGTAGCTCAGATCTTAGCCTTTGATTGCTGTTTATCCACTCAGAGATAGCTACTTACCTACCCTGCCCATCTCTGCAACCTACAATCCTTTTTTTCCTTGGGAGCCTGTCTTAGTTTGCTAAAGGCTGCTAATGCAAAATACCAGAAATGGGTTGACTTTTATCATGGGAATTTATGAGGCTAAAAGCTATGATTCTGAGCTTGTGAATATGTCCAAACCAAGGCATCCTTAGAGATGCTGTCTCAACAAAGGTTGGCTGCTGGCAATCCTGGACTCCTGCCACATGGCAAGACATCATGGTGGCTGTTTTGGCCGAGGTCTCTGTCTTTCCCTCCAAACTCACTTACTTTCTGAGTTCAGCTGTGGGCGATCAGACACAAGGCAGGGTTTAATGGTGACTCTGCTGGTCTCTGGACCTCAGGTGTGGGCAATCAGGCATATGGACTCTCCCCCTCCTCTGAGCCTTGTCTCTTTCAGCCTGTCAGAGGCCTTTTTCATTATCCCTGTCTGTCTCTTACTCCAACCTCTTGGGGTTTCTCTGTCTCTGCCACTTCTCTGTCTCTGCCACCAGCAACAGGGTCAAGA
Source organism: Dasypus novemcinctus (assembly GCF_030445035.2). Lineage (NCBI taxonomy): Eukaryota > Metazoa > Chordata > Mammalia > Cingulata > Dasypodidae > Dasypus > Dasypus novemcinctus. Next base: position 26,861,799 of record NC_080681.1, on the reverse strand, counting down.
CCCATTCTAGGTCATGCCTCACAGAAGCAATCTAATCAAAGGCCCCCAACTGAATGCAATCCAATCAAAAGGGTCCTACACCCAGAGGAATGGACCAATTTAAGAACATAATTTTCTGGGGTCTCAAACCAACACAGCCCATAACCTCAGATGATCTAAAACCCACCAAATTGCTTTATATTTCTGGCTTTGTGTGGCTTTGAATATCAGCCCTCAGACTCACTTTTCTGGCTATCAGTTACTGTTGCAATTAATTAATAGCTCTTTCTCCAAAGAGTAACCTAAAAATGGTGGAATAGGTGCTTTTACATCAAGGCCACAGCCCAACTTCTCTCCTTCAACCCATCTCTAATATGAACTAAGAGGCTTTCATCAGAATGAATATCTGTATGTAAACATGAGATAAATTTATCACAATGGGGATATAAATAGCTTTGTTTCTGCCAACCTGAAAGAAACTTATTATTAAAATTACATCTTTTTCAGAGTCTCAATAGCAATTCCATACTTTGTATGAAGCCAGGTGAGAGCTCCTCTTCCTAAGATCCCATTATCACTTAGTACTCAGAATTTACTATCATGAGTCCATAAGCATTTGTTTCTGTTTTCCTCTTTATCAGACTGTAAGTTTCTAGATGGTCAGATTAGTCTTATCCATCTTTATAACTCCTCAGAGTTTAACACATAAGTGTTTTTTTATATAGCCATAGGATAGGATATTCATTATTAAGCAGTAAGTAATTTAAATGAATAATTCCAGTTACCAAGAACTTACAAAAACAAATCTATGCTGTTAGAAATCTGGAATATAGTTAGTTAACCTTGTAAGAGGGTTAGTGACAAACAAGTGAATAAAGGGATTTGAGGAGCTGATAAAAATGCTGTTTCATGACCTGGATGCTCATTACACAGGTATATTCAGTCTCTGAAAATTCATTGAACTGTACATTTATGTCTACTTTTCTGCATTATATTTCAATAAAGCAATATATATATATTGACATTTTTCTCCTAGGTACTATACAGAAGACTTACAATTATTTCATTTTAATAATGACCTTTTTCAAGAGAACATGGTAACTTGGGGGGTATATTTCACAAACTTCATAGTGAAATGAAAGGCTTGTTTAATTATGTAATTAAAGTTCATTCAGATGCTCAACCAAACTGTCTAATATTAGATAGATAATGGGTTCAACTCACCACTAACTATATATAAATATATGCATATATATGTATGTACATACTCACATATAACTTTGAATATTATCCCAATTTTTATCAATTTAATTAAGAACTACATATATAAACCAGGTATTTTGAGTGAAATTTTGGCTCCTTTGATTATGCAATTAGATCAATAGGCTAAAAAATTTTTAATAAAATATTACAAACTTGCCCCTATTTAGAAAGTATTCATTCATTTATTCAACAAATATTTATTACACTGGGAGATGAAGATCAAGGGTACATAAAACAGGAGTGCTTTCCCAAGAATTCATTGTTTACTAGGGAAGATAGGTATGTAAATTCATAATTTCAAATGGATGAAATAGGTCCAATAAATGAAGCCTACCAAAGGTAAATTTGCAGCATAAAGGAAGAAATTATTTACTTTCACTAAGGGGCAGCAGGAAAGTGTAGTAGAAAACTAGCCTCTTGAACCAGGTATTGACATGACAGATGGAGAAAATCAGAAGGATTGAAGATTTGGGGAGAAAGAAGTCAAACCAGGCAAAAATGAAAGCAAGTGTTAAGACATAAAAGATTCTAGTCAATTTCACGTGAGGTTCCTGAATGAGTGGCTATAAAGGGCCAAGCCCCTGGTCGTTGCTTAAGGTTCTGAGGCACTATACATCACCATTCAAAGTTTCTCCCTCCTTCCCGACCCTCTTCCTCCCTCTCTCCCTCCTTCTTCTCCTTCTTCTTCTCCTTCTCCAGTACTACATATTATTTCTATTTAATCATTCTACCTCCTCAACTGGAATCTTCTCTGCACATAAATTGAACCTGCTTATCTGCAAATGTCTACATATCCCCCACTGGGGATCTCAATAACCTACATCCTCTACAGTTTTAGGTAAAAAAAAAAAAATTGTTTTGCAATAAATCATACCTCTGAAAAACCCAGTAGTAGTTGAAACCTGAATTTGTATTCCAGATTTCTTCTTTAACTATGCTAATAAATCTGCAGAATATCACAAAAGTGGAAAGGTTAGATACTCTGCTACCATCTGCATGAGGGGCTTTATGTTCTTACCTGTTAGTAATCTATATCTCAAATGCTTTTTGATGTCCTTACAACCAAAGTCATAATCTCAAAAGTCTATAGGGACCAGGAAGTTAGCTTATGAATGGGCATGACAAAAAGAAGAGCATAAGCATCATGGAGAATAGCAGTTGCCACTGAGCTTCAGTGCAGTGAAAGAGTAGGGGTGGGGACTCTGAAAGACTAGAGTACATACACTTCTGAAGCAGAAACTTTCTCGTAGCTCTAGCCAATTGTGGCCATATGGGAATATGAGCTTTGTGTTCACAGATATTTGGATTCTTTAAAAGAGATTCTAGAGATTCAGATTTTGTGTGAAATCTCTCAATTTCTAAATGTGGTCATCTAATAACAATGTTCAAAACATTGGGCCAAGTTAAATCTCTTAGGGCTGCGTCAGCCATCAGTCAGCTAATTCATGACATCTGTCCTATAAATCAGTATAGTTGTGCTCTTTCCTAAATAGTGGACCCTTACTTACTTAACCTGTTTACCATGTTCCCTATGTGTTAATTTCCCAGCTGCTAAAACAAATGCCATACAATGAGTTGGCTTAAATGAGAGTTTATTAACTCTCAGTTTTGAGACTAGGAGAACTTCAAAATTGAGGTGTCAGCAATGCAATGCTTTCTTCCCAAAGACTCTGGTATTCTGGGGCTGACTGCTAGCAATCTTTGGTCCTTGGCTTTTCTGTCACCTGGAAATGCACATGATAGCCTCTCCTTTCTGTACTGTGCTCCATTGACTTCCAGCTCCTGGCTGCACCCTGGCTTCTTCCCTCTATGTTCAATTTCCTGTGCTTATAAGAACCTCAGCCACACTGGATTAAGGTCCACCCTTGTTTAGTATGGATACACCTCAGCTAAGAACAACTTCTGTGGTTCAAATGTGTTCACACCATAGGACAAGGAGTTGGGGCCTGAACCTACCTTTTGAGAAAAATATGATTCAATCCCCAATATCCCAGTAAATGATAAATTATTCTCTGGCCTTATAAATTATTTTATGTGTACAGCATGTGATAAGTGCTCAGTAAGTGATTGTTGTTAAATTAATATTGGAAAATTGACTCTAAGCCATGAAATTTTCTGATAAATCACTTTCCTAGTCTTATTTAATTGGTTGCATTTTGTGGTTTGGGAAAAAAGGTTTGCACAGCAAGGCCAAAAATATAATCTCAAGTGCTCATTAGGAAATTTCTTAGGAATCCTACTCCCTCATCAACTTTTGGCACAGATAAGGCTATAAAATAACATGTTGATTAAGACCTTAATTCTGGGTTCAACTAAGTGACCTTAGACCAGTTATGTTGTCTTTCAAGTCTCCCTTATTTCATGTGCAAAATGGAAATGCATGTGATATTATTTACCTCATGGGTTGTTTTTCATGAGTGTGAGTGGGATTAGTCAGGAAAAAATGCTTGACACAGTGCCTGCTATGCTATTATGATCTGAGATTGTTGATTATAACCTAGAAAGGAAAGTCTATCTGCAAAGACAGGGCATTAGATTGATTAATGGATCTCCCTTCTCTATCAGACATATTCAAATCTGGGACTCATTCCCCTTCTAATATCTAGATTTAAGTGAGGTTTAATTTATTATACCTCTGCTAAAATCAAAACAAAACAATACAACCTCCTTCACTACCACAAAATAGATCTTCATTATTTCAGGAGGCAGAACCTTAAAATCTTTCAGTTTAGCCTAAGCATCCTTCTCCACATTGTAATTTAGTTCATAACTTTTGCCTTGCCCATTTCCCAATTAAACCAAACAGGAATAGATCCCAATGTATCCATGAAATCTCAGAATGACACCTCGTCAGCCAACCCTCTGAATACATTAGGGTGGCATTATAGTATGACTACAGGTTCTTTCTTTTGAAGAAAGAAAGATGAGAAAGTTCCATCTTCTTAGCTTCACATTTGCCTTCACAGTCACCACACCTTTTTATATGATTCTTTTTGGAATGTAATGTTAGAGTGAAGCCAAAAAGAGAAAAGTTCCAACGAATGGAATTGCCATAGCAACACCCTACATTTCTCTTCAGGTTTGGTTTGTGTGGATCATCACATTAAAGCTTGTTTTTCAGCTTGGTGAAAGCCATGGCTGTAATCTTCAGTGTGAAAATCTCTTCAGCCCATCCAGAAGTTAAAAATAGAACAGAATAATTTGAATTATTTCACAAACTTAAAAAGCTGGCATTGCAGCTCCTCTACAAATGAAATTAACTTGTAGAACACTGGCATATGGGACCACTTGAATTTCCTCCTATGGTTTCAAATTGGATTCAGTACTTATCATTATGACTTATTATTTGTTGAGTGCTGATCAAGAACTCAATTCTGAGCAAGACAAAAGATACAGTACTCATCTCTTTCAAGGGGACAAGGTACAGAAAGCATAACATCCAACGAGAATATGGCCAAAGGTGTACGTGTCTCTGTGTGCGCGTACGAGTAGTGTCTCTGACAGCTAGAAAACGATTCCATCTTAGGTTTCCCTAGCCAATATATCATTATATTTAAAAACTTTGCATTTGAGATTTTTGCTTTGTAGTATATTCACAGTCTTAAAAAAAAGAATACTAATAAAAATAACAGTATACATTAAGTGATTTTAAAAATGTTCTTCCATGGTTGCAAACTAGTCTTTGGCAGGCTACCATTTCCCTTCCTAAGTATGAGAAAAATCAAGAATTCTAAAATATATGGCATATGAATATTGGGAATACTTTTGCAAAGTGTGTGCTATGACAGTTACCATAAAAATCAAATGTATTCTATGTCTAAAGATTAAATTTACTACCACAAATTCTTCATTTACCTCAATAAGTTCCCTGCCATAAAAACATGTGATGTGTTGTAATTTAATGTTTTCGATGGTTATTCGTCACCAAAATTAACTATAAATACATAATACTAGCAACAGAATATTGTAAATTCATCAGCATTATCAAGGAATATAAACTTGAACTATAAAAATTAAATCAAGACTTACCTTGTGGTCATAGAATTCTTACCTTCAACTTACTGAATTAGTGGGAAAAAAAGATGAACTTTTACATATACAGTGTTGGATTAATTGGAAGTTTGTGTTCATATCAATTAGGAAAAGAATGAAAAACTTATCAGTTATGACTTAAAATATATATATATATATGATTAAAGTTGATCATTTTCAAAAACAGACATCCATGGGATTCATTTATCGTCAGCAACAGTCTTGAGTAAGGATTTTGGCTTATTTAATACAATAAAGACAGCAATTATTATTAAATTTTAAATATTCTTTCCTGGCTCTGAAACAGACATAGTCATGCAATTGACATATTTTCACAGCCCTTGGCAATGATACATGCAATTTTAATCATGGATATTAATTCTCTTCTTTAAAGCACTGGCCCACCCATTTAACTACTCTATTACTTCACCTGTTATTTATTTCACTGCCACAAGCAGTGATTCATGGAAATTAAACTATAGATATTCATTATTTTCCTGCTCTCACCCCAGTGCATAAAATTTTCACTTGTACATTGTTAAGAGGTAAAAATTTCATCACAGGCTTATCATCATGTAACCTCCACCTCGTGGTGATTAAATATTATGAGGGTTTGGCATAAAGATATTAACCAGAAGGGATGAGCTATAGTAACTGGTGACAGGGAAGATGACTATGTGGCTATGACAGCTGTGAAATAACCTATGATCTTAAGGAAAAGTCAGCATTATGCACTCTAACCCTAACCATCACTTTGAAAGCCAAGTTTCTGCAATGAAAAGACCAGAAATTCAATTGTTTTCAAATGACATATTGGGTTACAATATTTTTGTCAGCAATTACTTTGTCACAAAATCGTTTCTTCTTCTTTTTTCCCCACACAGAGTTAGTGATGGGGACTATGGCTTTTCCCAAAATAACCTTTAATTATAGTTTTTGATCTTGACATTCTCAAAAAAGTGCCCTACCGTCTAGTCTTCTGTAAGTACCATCTGTAAGTTTTGATCGTAAACTAACTGGTCCTAGAATCTGCCTGGCAAAAAGCATTGAGAGTCATTTTGGAAAAAGTCAGGCATAGTCGATTTTCACAGTCTTGAAACTTGAAATGATTTTCTTCCAGCTTTGAGGATGGAAAAAAAATATTTTCTGGCATGCAATTCTGTGTTAGAATTTTCAAACAAAAATAGAGGGGAAAACTGGAATATAGCAAAAATAACAACAAAAAAGATGCAGTAGAAATTTGAATATACTAGAAATTGCATTCTTAAGAAAATAAAGGAATTTGCAACTGTATCATCACAGTTTTAATTTTTCCATCTAAAATACAGTGAAGCTATATTTTTTGAGGCATACATCTAAGAACAGAAGGAAAATAGAATATATAATATTATATCAGTAATTATGAAAGAAGTGTGGCATAGCATCTTTGAATCAATCAATGCCTTTATAAACAGTGAAGAAATAGCTTGACTAGGAGAAAAGGAAAAGAAAGGAAGGGAAAGGGTACCACATCCCTCTTGTTCTGTATCTTGTTAACAGTGGACAATGCCAACCTGCCATAAATGCCGCCAAAAATAATAGCACAGTACAACCAACTCTATACCAGAATATCTGAGGCTGTTACTTCACTGAATAATCCTAGTGGTTAAGATCATCACAGAAGTCGCTCTTGGGAAGATGTAATGGTCTTTATCATAAGTGACATTTATAGGGAAATTGCTGCATAAGTTAATCTGCTTCAATTGCCTTTATTTTTCACTCTAATTATAAAGTCTTTAAAGTATGGATTTTGTGGTGGAGTAGTCTTTAAACAGAAAAACTTTTCTTCTTTGTTGATATTTTATAAAAACAGGGTTCCCAAAGAGTCCTGTGGTTTTATTTTTCTGCCAATTCGGAAAACAATGCACATTTATACTTTTCTAGAAATTAAAATTAGCATGGCCAGATTTTTAGTAATGGTCCAATCTTGTATGTACCCTAAAACTCATGTCAATGTTCACTGCACACATATGAAGCTTTTTTAGGAGAAAGCAGTTTAAGGATCTGATTATCTTCTGATCTTCATTTCCTTTAATTCCAACACATATTTCTGAAAATGGCACAGAATGCTGATATTATAGCTTCCATTTGTAATGTGAATTTTATTTCTAGTACCAATAAATTTGCTAATTTAAGGATATGGGAAAAACACATCTTGCTCACTATTATTCATACAAACTTTTTATCTTTTGTATGTACATAAAAGATAATTTGTTTAATGATTATTGTGCTAAAGTGCAGTTGCAATTTATTGAGAACCCATAATTTGTCAGATGCTGTTAGGCATATTCTTCAATATTTCAGACAAAATTTATTGTATGTTTTTCTGGGAATGTACTCTACATATGCTATTCCATTTAAGACCCCCAAAGAGAAGTTTAAAAGGCTCATAATTAGCAAGAAATGGAGCCTAGATTCAAATCTAGATCTGTCTACTACCACTTAGCAGTCATCCAATAATAGTGCATAATAAATTTCCTTAAATTTCCAGATCTTACCAAATAGTCCACACTCAAAATTGAACACACAACCCAAGGTGTTCTGCACTCATTATCTCATGGGCTCTGTCTATTTGCACTAAGACTCTCTGGATATAGCACATGCCTCAAGAAATTCTCCCAATCCTCCCCCAAATCCTCTTATATCTCATCACTGCATAATTTTAAAAATTTTCACTAACGATTTAGAGATGTAAGAAAAGCTCACATCACACAATGGTATACTGCCTATTTTATCCCTTTTATCCACTTTTCCCTCCCTCTTTCTTGTTCTTACCTTTTCTACAACAACAAACGTCTCAATACTTTATGTTTGGATAATACTCTACACACCCAAGGATTCTCTTTAAGGACTGAACTTTGGGAATTGCATCCAAGTGGGATTAAGAAAAAAATTTCTTCAGTGCAAATCCAGTGTTCACCAGGAAGAAATTATGAATAGAATTTTCTCTACCTCTTATATGTAATTCATTTAGAATTATTTTAAAAAGTATTATCATTTTAGTTTCTTACTGAAAAGCATATGATGAATACGAATAGATTATATCTGAAGAAGGAAACCACATATTTCTAAGTCATGGTTACTAAGAAGTTTTTCCACATATTCTCATTAAAAGCCTGTAATGCACACAGCTTTATTATTATGGGGAGGTGGGGACAAGAGGCAGTTTGAGTGCAAGGAAGGACTTAGGAATGTGCCATATAGTCGGGTAGAGAATAAGAAAGAAGTTGATCATGTACCATTTTTACCCCTTAGTGGTTTTCTTTGTTTTTTGTTTTAATTAATTTATTGAAGTATATCACGCATACAAAAACAGTAAGTGTATAATAATAGTTGTTAACTTACAAAACAGACATATATAACATCATACAGAACTCTCATAACTCACCCTACCACCAACTTGCGTTGTTGTTAAACCTTTTAACTAATGATTAAAGAGTATTGTCAAAATATTACTACCAACCAACATATTTTTCCCCCAACCAACCCTATTATTATTATCTTTATATAAGTTATATATGAACATACATAAACAATTAAGTGTATTGTAAAAGTTGTGAACTTACAAAGCAAACATGCATACATCATATAGGGCTCCCTTTCATCAACCCTCCACCAACACCTTGCATTATCATGAAATATTTGTTACAAATTATGAAAGAATATTGTCAAAATCATACTACTAATCATAGTCCTTATCTTACATTTGGTGTTTTTTCCCCCAACCTGCCCTATTATTATTTTTTAAATATATCTTTTATGACTGAAGTGGTAAACTTATAGAATAATAATCATGCATATGTGCAGAAGTGCAGAATACCCAAATACCTCTCCATCAACACACCACACTATGGTGGAATATTTGCTACAGATAAGATAATATCATCTGATTGTTACCATGTCCATAGTGTACATTTGGCTCACAATTTCCATACTATCTCATTATCAACACAGTACATCTTTTGCAGAGATGCAAGAATATAATATTATTACTATTAACCACAGTCCATAGGTCACTCCAGCTGTATTTTTCCCGTGCTTCTCCACATTCCCAACACCCTGCAGTAGTGATGTACATTTGCTCTAGCTCACAAAGGACACTCTTGCAACTGTACCATAAAGCACAATTCTCATCCACCTCTTGGTTTACTGTGCTATTCAGTTCCCAGATTATTCTCTAGCATTCTTTCTGTCAATTGGCATTTACATACCTAGACTACCATTTTCAGTCACATCCCCATTTATAAATTAGTTGTTACTCACTATGTGTTACCATCCACTCTATACATTTCCACACTTTTACAGCAAAGCTAATTAAAACTTCTACATTATTAAGCATCAGTAGTCCATCTCAGTCCTCCTCTTATCTCTTTTAAGAATCCACCACCTACCACCAGGTCTTGAAGATATTTTCCTACAACTTCTTCTAGAAGTTTTATGGTTCTTATTTTTATTTTTAGGTTTTTGATCCATTTCGAGTTAATTTTTGGATAAGATGTGAGATAGGGGTCCTCTTTTCTTCTTTTGGCTATGGATATTCAATTCTTTCAACACCATTTGTTGAATGGACTGTTCTACCCGAGCTGTGTGCATTTGCCAGTCTAGTAAAAAATCACTTGACCATACATATGAGGATCTGTTTCTGAATCATAAATTTGGTTCCATTGGTCTATGTGTCTATCTTTATGCCAGTACCATGCTGTTTTTACCACTATAGCTAGGTAATGTGCCTGAAAGTCTGGAGATGAGGCTTCACTCTTCCATTTTTATGATGTTTCTGGCTATTCAGGACCCCTTACCATACCAAATAAATTTAATGATCGTGTTTTCAAATTTTTTTTAATGCTGGTGGACTTTTTTTCCGGATTGTACCCAATCTGTATATCAATTTGAGTAGAATTGACATCTTAATAATATTTAGTCTTCCAATCTATGAGCATGGAATGTTCTTTCAGTTATTTAAGTCTTTTTTGATTTCTTTTAATATTGAGTTGCCATTTTCTGAATACAAGTGCTTGACATTGTTGGTTAAGTTTATTTCTAATTATTTGAGTTTTATCTGTCATATTTTATTTTCACCACTCTTTTGACACTTGTAGTTACTTTTATTGATATAATCTTCATTTCTAGACTCTCTTCCAGGCCTCTCTCTCCTGTCTTTTCTTTTCAGGTTCTAGAACAGCCTTTTGTATTTCCTGAAAATCTGGGCTCTTGCTTAGAAATTCTCTCAGTTTCAGTTTATCTGTGAATATTCTAATTTCGCCCTCATTTTTGAAAGACAGTCTTGCTGGATATAAGATTCTTGGTTGGAAGTTTTTCTCTTGTAGTATCTTAAGTATATCAGACCACTGTCTTCTTGCCTCCATGGTTTCTCTTGAGAAATCAGAACTTAATCTTACTAGATATCTTTTATACATTATGCATTGCTTTTCTCTTGCTACTCTCAGAATTCTCTTTGCCTCTGGCCTTTGACATTCTGATGAATATGTGTCTTGGTGTTGGTCTATTTGGATTTTTTCAGATGGGAGTACATTGTGCTTCTTGAACGAGGATATCTATGTCCTTCAACAGGATTGGGAAATTTTCTACCATTATTTCTTCAAATATTCCTTCTGTCCCTTTTCCCTTCTCTTCTCCTTCTGGGACACCCCCGACATGTATGTTTGCATGCCTTTTGCTGTCATTTAGTTCCCTGAGACCTTGTTCAACTTTTTCCATTCTTTTCTTCATCTGTTCCTTTGTATGTTCACTTTCAGAGGCCATTTCTTCAAGCTCACCAATCCTTTCTTCTGCCTCCCCAAATCTGCTATTATATGATTGCAGAGTTTTTAAAATTTCATTGATTGCACATTTCATTCCCATAAGATCTGCTATTTTTCTATGTATGCTTTCAAATTCTTCTTAGTGCTCATCCAATGGTTTCTTATTATCCTTAATCTCTTCAATCTCTCATTGAATTTATTAAGGAGATTTGTTTGAGCATCTATGATTAGTTGTCTCAACTCCTTTATACCATCTGGAGGCTTATCTTGTTCCTTTAACTGGGCCTTAGCATCCTGTTTCTTGGTGTGGACTGTAATTTTTTGTTGGTGTCTTGGCATCTGGATTACTACAGTATTTATTCTAGGTGCAATTTTTCTCTTTAGTTTAGGGCTTCCTGCTCTTTCTCCCTTGCTGGTTGTGCAGTAGGAGCCAAGGTTGTAATTGGTGCTATAAGCTATGGAGGCTCAAGCTGTCCTCCTTGCACCAGGGACCAATGAAGCTTCCCCCAACTTTCTCCTTTGCCAGGGTTAGGGACAGGGGCACAGCTGTGTGGAATAATCCAAGTTGTGCAGCCTAAACTGTAGTTCCCCAGAAAGAATGATGAAGCTTCATATACTTTTCTCCTCTGCCTGGGGCAGGGATGGAGGTGAAGGTATGGGCAGCAATCAAAGCAGTGTGGTCCAAGGTGGCTGCAGTTGCCCTGGTAGACTTCTGATTACTCAGTCTGTGCCAGCCAAATGTACCTGCAGTTACCTGGATAGTCTGGTAAGGGCTCACCAGCCTCCTTCCTGCCAGAGGTGGAACTGAAGCCTAGTCTAGGGCTGCAGGCTGATCTGGGTGAAAGAAACTGGTTCCTACCATCACTGTGATTTATGGTCAGCCCAGCTTCCCCTCAGGCTGGGGACAGAGTCAAAATGGCAGCCACCGACCTCTTTCTGACTTGGACAGATTCATACCGCAGCTGTTTCTGCGGTTATATATAGGCAGCTGAGTCTACCAATCAGTAGCCGAAATCAGCAGCCAACCATCTCCTCCTCCCCTGTTTTGGGAAATGGAGCTTCCAATTCCAGCTACAGAATAGCTCCTGGGGCATCTCATGCCTCCATTGTAGGGATAATTACCAGCCTCCATGGCTTGCCCGGTAATTTCCTGGAGAGGCTGTTGCAGGTCCGCCAGCTTCCTCCCTGCTGGAGGTGGCACTGGGGCCTAGGCTAGAGCTGCAGTATGATCTGGATGGAAAGAAGCCGGTCCCCACCAACGCTGGGATTCTCAGTCAGCCCTGCTTCCCCTCGTGCCAGGTACAGAGTTAAGATGGTGGCTCCCAGCCTCTTTCTGGTTTGGACAGGCTCAAACTTTAGCTGTTCTCAGGATTATACTTTAGCCCACTGAATTGACTCATTGGTAGCTAAAGTTGGTGCCCAACTGTCTCTTCCTCCCCCATTTTGGGGAAGTGGAGCTTTCAATACCAGTTGCAAAACAGCTTCCAAGGTGGCTTGTGCCTCCAGTGGAGGATGGGCACTGGCCTCCTGGCATGGAGCACTCTACTCTGTCTCAAGTCTTCTCTGTAGACTGGCAGTATCCTCCTTCCATTCCTTCAGGGATGTTGCAGGATGCTATTCTGGCCTCCTGGAGCCCCCAAACAGGTGCTCCAGCTAGCTCCACCTAGCTCTGGGTGTTTACTAACTGCCCTATAGCAGGAGCTGACTCTAAGAGCTCCTTACTCTGCCACCATCTTGCTGGCTCCTCTATTTACCCCTTAGTTTTTTTGTAGAAGTTTGATGAAAATTTTGAGAAATAATCTTACCAGTTGTTCCCACATTTGTTAGAGGGTAAGAGACAGAATTCCAAAGGGAAAGGAACCAAGGGATAAGAGAGCTGCAAAAATCCTTTTAAATGTGGGACCAGATTCTAGTTGGGAAGCCCTTTTCAAAAAGTACTTTCAGAAATAGAAGTAAAAAGTAATAAAGCTCAGTTCTTATAGGAGTAATTCCAATTTGAACTTAAGGGGAAAGGTAGAAATGTAAAAGCCTCCCATTTCTCAAAAAGTGCTTGAGCAGTCCTGAAGAATCTACTCAGCTTTCGCCACAGACAGGGAATTGAAGACATCTCTCATTTCCCCCTGGTGTGACTGTTTTAAGGTTCCTCCAACAGGGTCAAAGAACATAAAAAAATAATGCCAATAGAAGCAGAGTATGAAAAGTCTGATTTGAGAAGAAGCACAATATTGTCAGGGGAGATTCATTGAGATTAGATTTGAATGTTGCTCACAGTCACCATATCAAAAGACAAAGGTATTCCACAAATGCCTATAAATTTCACGAAATGCTTGTTGCAAAACAATTAATTGTAGAAATGAGCGAAGGGACAGAATTGTGCCAGAGTTTAAGAGGTAGAACAGAGATAGTTCAGGTGAACAAAGTGTAAATATAAACTTGGTTGCCTACATAATTGACAAAAGTACTGCACTACTCATAAAGTGTCATCACTGATTCTTTGATTTAACAAATGTGCCCCACTAATGCAAGATGTTAGCAATAGGAGTAACGTGGTGGGGGAGGATGTTGGAATATGAGAACTCTGTACTTTCTATGCAATTTTTCTGTAAACCTAAAACCACTCTAAAAAAGTAAAAAAGTAGTAAAAAAAGTAAAGCATTGCTTTGGCAGTTTTTAGGAGCTTTAATCTCTTTACTGTTTTCTTTTGCTTCAGACACTGGAGAAAAATGGACCTTTTTATTAGTTAGATAAATTCTGCAACTTTTGCTCTTAATCCCATTTACTGCAACTGTCTAGCAATTGCTCTTTCTTTTCCTTACATCTTAGTTCTCCCCTTCTTTACTGGTATCACCTCTTACGTTTGCAGAAGTGGTTGGAAATTTTTTTCTTCAGCCATCCCTCTCTATCAAGTTACTGTCCAGCCTCCTCATTCCCTTCTCACTCCTTCCCCTTATCATCATACTTGTCAAAAAGCATTCATTACTTCTACACCACATTACCCATGTATTCCTTTGCAATTGTTTTTGATCCTCTACAAACCAATGACATTTCTCTTTTGAAATTTGCCACTATCTTGTTATTCACCAAGTTCAATGGCCTTTTAGAAAATATCAGCTTTAATGAAATATAATTTGTAATAATAAAATTTTCCAATTGTAAGTACGTTTTTATGCATTTTAATGAAGGTATAAATTGAGTAACCACCACCACAATCACAATATAGAACATTTCCAACAACCTAAAGTTTCCTTATGCTCCTCTGCATAAGGAATTCTCTTTTTCATTTTAAATTATTAAAATACTTAAGTCTACTTTGAACAACAGCAACAGTAGTTCTTAAAATATTACATATATTCACTTAGGATGTATGTTAGTTAGCGAAAGGCTGTCAAGGCAATATATCAGAAATGGGTTTGCTTTTACAATGGGGATTTATTAGCTCATATGCTTACAGTTCTGATGCTTAGAAAAATGTCCAAATCAGGGCCTCAGGTGATGCTCTCTTCCCAAAGAGATGACTGCCAGGGATCCTGGACCACTGCCACATGGCAGGACACGATGGCACATCTGCTGTCTCTCCCTTCTCCTCTGGGTTGCTTTCAGCTTCTGGCTTCCTCCAGCTTTCTCTCTGCTTCTGTGGCTTTCTGTCTCCTGGGTTCCATTGATTTCTGCTTCTGGCTTCTGGGACTTTCTCTCTCAGCTTAGGATTTCTTTCTGTCTCTGCAGCCCCCTCTTTCTGTATTCATCTTATTTATATAGGACTCCATCAGAAGATTAAGAAACACTCTAAGTCATGCCTTAATGAAGTAATCTAATCAAAAGGCCTTAACTGAAGTAATTTAATCAAAAGTTCCTACCTACAATAGGTTCATACCCACAGGAATGGATTAGCCTTAAGGACATGATCTTCTGGGGTCCACCCAGCTTCATACTGTCACATTCTATCCTCTGGGCCCGAGAAAGACATGTTCTTTCCATACACAAATACATTCATTCCATCACAATATTTCAAAAGCCTTAAATAACTTCAGCAACAATGTTAAGTACAAAGTCTCATCAAAATCAGTTATAGCTGTAGTCTGACCTGGGACAAAATTCTCCTCAGGCTGTGGACCTGTGAAACCAAGAACAAGTTATCTGCTTTCAATATACAAAAGAGGGACAATCATAAAATAAACATTCTGATTGGCATAGGGAAAAATTGGAAGGGAAACAAGGATCACACTTTTCAAAAAGTTCCAAAATCTTGCAGAGCATACACCATTAGATTTCAAGGTCTGAGAGTCATCTATAAAACCATGGCTTATTCTCCTTGGGGCTTGACAGAGCAGCAGCCCTATCCTTTCCAAGGGCTGTTCCAGGAACCATGCTCTCGGCTCCACTCTCCTCATGCCTCTGGTTTGCAGCTGAAGTTTAGGCTCACCCTCTAAGAACACTGGGAGTTCAGACTCCCACATCTCTGGGGCATAGGCTCAACCATAGAACAGTGGGATAGTGGCCTGACTCTCCCCAATCCTAGGGTAATGTGCTTCACCCTCTCTAAAGCCTGGGGCAGGGCGGGAGCATTTTCCTTGATCAACTGGGCAGAAGTCCCACCCTCTTCAAGTGCTGGGGCATAAAAATCTTTCCTTCACCCATGGGTGGGTCTGCCCTCCTGGCCTGAGATGTCTTAAGTCCAGACCTCAGCTTCTACAGTTCTGCCTTTGAAGTCATTTTTCCTTCAATCTCTCCCTTTTTCGGTCCCTTTGAGTCCAAGCTAGCAGTTGTTCTGTTCAGACAGCTCTTGCAAAAACCTGGCTGGTTTCACATGTAGCACTCAGGGGTCCAAGCCATCAGACACTAAGAGTTTCTACAGATCCTTCCTGAATAACTGCATTTCCAGTCCTGAATTGCAGTGAAATGGCTGATTAGTTCCATGTTCAGCACTCTTCTCTGGCAACTCACTTTCTAAAAGTTCAGAGTTTCCTAAACCATCAAATATCTTGTTTCTTTGTGCCCAGGAGTTCAGTTTTCAGCTTATCCTTTTTTTTTCCCTCAGATTTTGCTATAAACAGCAAATAAAAGCCAGGCTGCACTTTCCACCTTTAGTTTGGAAATCTGAGTTAAATATCCAAGCTCTTCACTTTCAAATTCTGTCTTCCATCCAAATCCAGAGTCAATTTTGCCAAGTTCTCTACCACTTTTAAACAAGTTTGCAAGTTTCTTCCAGTTTCCAATGGCACAGTCATCATTTCTGTCTAAGCCCTCATCAGAAGTAACCTCAGCATCCATGTTTCCACCTATAGTCTCTTCAGTCATTGAGGCCATCCAGCATCTCACAATTCTTTCTGAATCTTCCCCTTATCCATTTATTAAAATCATTCCAACATTGTTGGTGTTTGTAATTGCAGCACCCCACTCTCCTGGTAACAAATTATGTTTTAGTGAGCTTAAGGTTATCAAGGCAATATATCAAAAATCGGTTGGCTTTTAAAATGGGGATTTATTAATTTAAAAGTTTATAATTCTGACTCTGAGAAAAATGTCCAGATCAAGGCATCAGGCAAAGCTCTGTCTCGAAAGACATGGCTGCCAGCAATCCTGGACCACTGCCAAATGGCAGAGCACAATGGCAGCATCTGCATCTCTTTCTTCTCCTCTGGGTTACTTTCAGCTTCTGGCTTTCTCCAGCTTTTGCTCTGTTTCTGTGGCTTTCTTCCTGTCAGATTCCCTTGTTCTCAGTTTGTGGTTTCCCAGACTTTTGCTCTCAGCTTCTGGGGGTTTCTGTCTTTCTCTCTGGCCCCTCTCTCTGTATTCATCTTACTCACACAGGACTCCAGTAAGAGAATTAAACCCCACCCTTACCTGTGCCTTGCTGATGTAATCTAATCAAATGGCCCTTAATTGAAAGGTACCACCTACAATAGTTTTGCACCCACAGGAATGGATTAGTTTAAGAACATCATTCTCTGGGGTCCACAAAAGCCTCCAACTATGACAACACGTTTAGTAAAATTGCAGATCCCTGGACCCCATTCTCAGATATTCTGATGCATTATAAACTTTCAAAGTCAGAATCTGATCATGACATTTTACTGCTTAAAACATTTCCACAACTCCCTAAAGCCTATGGAAAAACTATTTACTCCATGGGATAGCTTAACAATAGCTGAGTCCCTTTATATCCTTTAAAACTCTCAGCATTCTCCTTCACGATTACCCCTAACCTAGACTTAGAAATATCATTTATCAATGACTTTGCTACTACCATTCCCTTTACCCACTCCTTCCTAACCCATTACACACTCACACGTTTTTCAAGCCTCAGCACTGAAAGGAACAGGATGAACCACATCTTACTTGGGCCTGCCATTGTTTGCTGTACATACGCCTTCCTTCTCCTCCTATTCCACAATAAACACCTGAAGTAAGAAGTTCAAGGTCCTTCTCTCAGTTCCTTAAACCCACCTGGGCCTTTTGCTACCTTGAGACCTTTCTTCCTTAGATACTCCCCTTGGACAAATTCAACTTATTCTTCAGGTCTCGATTTATATATCACTTCCTTTATGAGGTATTTCCTGACGCTCTAATCTAAATGAACTGCCCTGCCCATTTCCTCCATCGCATTTATCACAGTCTGTTTACTTATTTGTGGCAGTTTGCAGAATAACTGTCTCTTCCACCAGTGAGGAATCTCTGTGAGGGGAAGAACTGTTTTGTCTACTTCTGAACACAAGTACCTGGTCTATTATAAGTAAGTACTCAAGGGTATGTTTGCTGAGTGAATTAATATGCTTTGAAAAGATGTGATCAGTGATAAAAATGAGAACAGGATTCAGGTCTTCTGAATCTCATATGACTATATGTGCGTTGCCTACAGTATTTATTATTTATACATTATTTTATATTTAACAATATGCCATCCTTTCCTTATTTCACTAATATTTCCCCCTAATTATAGGCAATTTTCTCAAACAGCAGGAACCACGTGCTCTATCTCATTTACACTCTCCACCACATTGTCCAGTACTGGTCACGGAATTAAAATAATCATGACAATGACAATGATAAGATGATAATAATATCTAACATTCATTGAGGGCTTGCCATATATTAGGCAATGTGCTAAGTACTTTAAATGGATAATATCATTTAATCCTCATGATAACTCAATGAAAAGAAAGTGTGATGATCACACCTCTCTTACAGATGAGAAATCTAAAATTTACGGGGCTTTGACGGGGGCAGATATAAGCAGTCTCTCTGGATAACAAAATTGCACTTCATATAAATTTAGCCCTCAATAATCATTTTAGCAAAAACAAATACATGCATTTACATGTATTTCCTTCCACAGTTACAATTTTCGTTATCAGATATTCATTTTTAAAGTGTACTCTGATAACTGTGATGACAGTAAAAAGACTGTATTGGGGAGGAGGTTGAAAACTAAAATTAGAGACAGCTCTTTAAGGGCTTCCACTCCTAAATTTCAGTTTTCTGAAAATTAAACATCTATTTCTTGCTCCTATTTCATAGATTTCTTTTGAGAAATAATAAAAATATTGGAGTAAAACATCCAAAGTTTTTCAGAAAAGAAAAAAGCTATAAATTCAATAATATTTATACCATCTAATAAGATAAGCTAAAATAATTACAGCTTGCCTATTTCATTGATAATTTATGCTTATACTAGAATCAAAGTTGCTTTAAGCATTTTTACTATATAAAGTACATATATTTTTGTTTAAATAACCACAGTAATATCAGTTTCTTTAAAGAAAACCCTACTCAAAAATTCATTAATTTGATTTTGTTAATTTAATTTAAACAACTGTAGAACAGAGCTGAAGAAATAATTAGATAAAGCTGAATAGAATGACATTTTGGCCTTCTCTGTGTTTTTAAACAAACTTGGTTAAAAAGCCAATATTGCCTCTAGCCTACATTTGAATTCTACATTGTTTCAACGAATAGATAATGCATTAAATCTGGAAAATATATTACCAAAGAAAACAGCAACCTTTATCCACCTGATGTGGTAACAGTTTGAATTGTCTGTGAAACTGTGATAGGCTAAATGACTAGGCATGTTTTAGTAGAAACCAAGAGATCGACTGTAGATAAATGTAAAAAATATTTATTGATCTATTTTGTGTTTAATGATAGCTTCCACACTTTTCTCCCCTTCATTTGGTCACCAAAGGAAATTTAATCACTCTGCTGATAACGAAAGGCTTACCCGTGGTAGGAAGTCCTATCTTTACCATACATCAGGGACTAGTTTTTATATTGCTTTGATAACTCTAAACCTTTAAACCGCTCTTTCTAGGGCAAATTCTGCCCTCCAAAACTTAATTGGACAGAATCCCATGTTGGCCCAGGGGGAATAAAATGCTCTCAGAGTAAACCACTCACCCATTAATTTTTCCACGGTGTCAAGGTATCATTTTGTACCTGGAAAGAGGTAATTTACCACATGGTACTTCGTGGGAGTTACTGACTGAGCAGTTTACTCCTAGGGAGAATGTAACTCACCCTGGTTCACTATAGAAACAGTCTCCTATTATAACCAGGATTATTATCCTCCATCTACTCCCTTCTTCTGCCTGTGTCTCTCAGCAACAGCTGGGGGCCTCATTTATAAGCAACCTGTGCAGTAAAATGCCCATGATGGTCACAATGCGAAAACATAAAAGAGTTTATCCCTGGTCGTATTATTATTTTATTATTATGTTTTACATATTCAGTATATTTTCTCCAGGAAGCTGAAGGCATTTCATGAACTTTAAATAACAGGTATTTAAGGAACCGCCATTGTCTGTAAGTTACAGTTACTTCAATAATAACAAAAAATAATCTGAGGGTGAAGAATAGGTAGTTTTTATTTATAGGTAGCACTTAAGGAAAGGCTATTTTAATAGTGATGGAAAAATGCTAAAGTGAATTTTGTTCCTTATGTCGTTTATTTTGGAGTTAATTAGCTAATTAACTAGCCATTAACTAAATGCTTTGGATTTTCATTCCACAGAGTACAACAGTCTGCTTGGAATGGTTGCTCAAGAAAGTTATTGACTGATTATTGAAATCGTATTTTAATTGCTTCAAATTGTGTAAAAAGTGTTTAACCTAGACTTCTAGACTTCGAGGATCAGGAGAGCAATCTTTTCTTGAATAGTGGATTTGCTTGAACCCCCACGTGGAGTGAGCTGCTACCACGACTCATGGTGGGAACACAGGTGTGGGGCACAACAGAAACCTTCAGCAAGTGATACCTTTATTAGTTGTGCAGAAGAGAGAGCCGCCCAGCGCGAAAAGAAAGAGCAGCCTGCCCAGGAGTGCTGCCACACACAGGGAGAGCTGAGGCAGCAAGATGCCGCAACAAGAATAGACAGTTTCCTGGTGCCGCTGACAACAATACAACAATGGAAGCGGACACGGAAGAACACGTGGCGAATAGACACAAACAGCAGACAACTGGGGCGGGGAGGGAGGGGAAGGGGAGAGAAATAAAAAAATAAAAATCTCCTTACCACTTACACAGCACACTGACCCAAAAGAGCCAGGGAGAGGTCCCATTAGAGCCCGTCTCCTGCGGTCACCGAAAGCTGCTGTGGGTCAGGGTCTCTAGATGGCAGCTCCGCAAACCCCGGGCTTCACACCAGAGAAGGGAGACAATGCTATACTGTTTGAGGATGGTTTTTATCCACTTCGTGCGGAGGAGTCCTGCCAATGAGAATTACTTTTCTGATAAGCAGCTGGAGGTGCTTGTTCCCAGTTTCTGGGTTTAAGATCTGGCCTTTTCATTAGATTTAACATCTCCCCCAGGTCGTGGAATGGCACATAATAGAAAAGGAAGTGGGGGTAAGGCTGGAGGCTGGTCCTTTAGCCTGGGTTGGGGATTTACCCAGAGAAGGGCTAGGGAATAGGTGAAGTCTGGGTAAAGGCCAGTTAGCAGGCACCTGTGATTTCCCTAACACCCTGTCTGACTAGTGGACACCCATACCCACTCACTGCACCCAGAGACAGCTCCTAGACTCCTCAGGGGCTTGCATTTTTTCTGTTTGCATCTTTCTCGAATTTCTTGCTTCTGGTTAATTTTTGATTTCTACTAGGTGTTAGGTCCTGAGCTTCCTGAATTGTTTTCACCCCTCACTGGAGATGGCTCCTGTGATTTCATACCCTCTCCTCTACCTCCTCAAACCTCTAGCCAAAGAAAGCCACAGCTTCTACAAAGTTTGGGATATGCTGGTTATGGATAGAGATGGGAGCACAGCCTAGTTTGAGTGAAGTATAAAATTCACTTCAACTCTAATCATCCTTCTCCTGGGAATTTCTGAATGACCACGAGCCTCCCCACCCAATCCCAGTTTAGAACCTAGATTACTCCTATTTTCTCAAGCAATTCTTTCCAACTTAGGGCTCCTCTTTACACTTTTTAGTCAACATACATCTGCCAACTTTCTGTTTCTTTCTTAAAAAGAACATTTTGACTCTTATTTGTGTAAACTCCCCTATCTAGGGTAGGCCCAAGGAAATATCCCATTTATATGCAAATGTATACATTATTATAAAGGTTATTTTTCCTCTCTTCTCCTCACCCCAATCAAAGAAAAGCCTTACCATCTCAAATAGAATTCAACTTTTCTTCTGTCCAAGCAGTTTGGGATAGTCCTGGTTTGTGACTTTTGTCCTGAAATAATTATTAATACTGTCTCTTTCTCCCTCAAAAGTACTCCAGTTTAGTTAATAATATTTCACCCATGCACTTTGCAAGTAGTTTCTTATAATCCTTTAAGAAAAAAAGTTTTTGAGCACATATAGTTGCATATGTATTCACTCATGCACATGTGTAATACAGCAACAGATTTAACATTCTACAGTGCAGATGTTATCTAACTCTTTAAACTTAGCCTTGTCTGATAATTTCAAATGCTTCTTTGATTACATATATCTTTGTCTTTCTCAACCTCTGAAATACTCCACTCTCAATCCAAGAGTTCGCCAAGATGGTGTTTGGGCATTTGCGACCTCAGGGTAGTGGTGATGTTGTTGGGTAGGATGTTTGCAGTTTCCTTTAGCCCCACACAGGTTTTCCTGTCCAGCCAGCATTTGTATTGGTAATCACCTGGAGTAATCTAAAGTATAGTCTTAACTGGGTGGAAGCCCAGTGGTCCTCACTGATCAGCTCGGCCTGATCTTGACTCATATCAGGTGCCCCTGTAGTCTGAGCCACAATTCAGACCCAACCTAGATTCATTGCCCTATATTTACTGGGAAAGAGCTACTTCATATGTTTTTAATATGTTCCCACTTGGCAAAAACTCCAGATAGACACTCTCATTACTTCTGGATTTCTTCTGTATATACAAAGGATAGAAGAGCAGCTTGTGAAAGATGTAAACTATATTAGTTTTAGGTCAGCTTCAAATTGGCCATCTCTCAGAGTCCCAAAGGAGGAACCAGGGCAGGCGCTCCCCTACTCCCTAGCAATGAGTTATTCTAAACTTTCTTGCCCCCTCGGCTCACCCCTTCCTTCCCTCCTACTAGTATACACTATGAATTGAGGTTTTTAGAAGAACAATTAGGAATCACGCATCTTGTAATATTACTCCCTTCATTCTTTGTCTTTCTCTTCCCTTTAACTTATGCTTTCTCCAGAAGTAGTATCTTACCTTGTTGCCCCAGGTAGAACTGTTGTCTTGTCTATGCATCAGAAAAAACCTTCCAGACTTAACCTCTGATTGGTTAAAGAAGATTAGAATAATTGAGAAAATACTCAGGGCAGTTGTCTGGCTTGCAAGAAAATTGGCTTGTTGCATAATCTATTCTTAATGTCAAAGGTGAATATTAATTTCTTCTTTCTCTTTGCATTCCTTAAATAGCTTTTCTACCCTCTGCCATATTACCCCACCCCTTGTCCTTGGCAGACAGATGAGCCTTGGGCAAAGAGGAAGAAGGCAAAAGACTTTATGAAGTATGGAAACATGAAAACGATATGTTTTGAAACTGGGGTGTTAAGCAGGTAATCCTGATTTTAAATTTCCATCCATTTCTCTCCCAGATTTGGGGAAATGAAAGGAACATAAAAACTCTGGCCTGAATTATTATCAGGACTCCTTGTGTATTGCTTCCAAATTTTAGAAACACTTCAGAGCAGACTCCTGATTCAGATATAATGTGGCTACGTTCTCGACCCAGCTGCCAATCAAGGAATTTTCTACCATCGAGGATAGTATTGCTTTTAAAACCATAGTGGTGACTTCTAACTTGATGACATATAGTTACCCAGAGAAAGAGTGAAAAAAATGAAAAAGTTAATTTAGTTCTAGCCACGTCAAGGTGTCCATTATATAAAAGTTTCATTATAGGTATTAGTTCTTCTTTAACTATTGAATTACTATTTTATTGCTATTACTATTATAAAAATTTATTATAAAGTTTTCCACCAACATTTATATATCTACCTTTTTTCCCCTGTAAAACTGTATTCAAAAGCGTTCTTCAGTTGATTAGAACATAAATCTTCTGATTCCACTCATGTCTTACTCATATGAAAGGGCCAAAAAAGAGAATGTCTGCCCTACTCAAAATTCTCTGGCACATCGTTTCAGTGCACAGAGGAAGATGGATGGGATCTTTCTGCAGCAGATGATGAACAATAATTATAAGCAAATGGTGTGTATTTCAGAGGACACGCATTCAAGAAATATTGCAAACAGTAAAGAAAGGAGGTCCTTCTAAACAAAAAAAATACATATAATGATCTAGAAAGCAAATCTGCAGCCCAGGAGCACAATTTTCAAAGGGGAATAGAGCCATTAACTTTTTTTAAAATATAAGAAGGAGGAAGCAAGGAATTAATAACCTCTATGTTTGATTATTGTGCCAATTTGATTGCAAGTGTATTTAATTGAAAAAAATGGAATTAAGTTATTGGTTAAAGATATAAAGCATTAGGACAGACTGTAGTGGAAGGTAGTATTAAAATTCAGAAATCTGTGGAATGACCCTCTGCTATATTTGGCTTCTTTCAAGTTCAGATCAAAATCTACAACCTTCATTAAATTACTCTCCTATTTTTCTTATCTTCTCCATGGTGCCTGATAGGAATGAGCAGAAATTGGATCCTTAAGCCATACATATTTATTTAACTAAAGCAAGAGAAGGTGAAAAAATTTAAATAAAAATATGGAGTTGTTTTTTACTTTTTTTTGTCTACTAATGCTTAACTGCAATTAAATGCAGACTCCCTACTAAAATGGAAAAAAGGAATTGCGGGAGTTTACGAATTTACTCTCATGCACTCATTCACTCATTTTATTAAAAAACTGTGCCCTACTCTCCTTTAGAAAATACAGTAAGTGGTACCTTTGAATCTGTGATATTCTTGAGGACAGCCAAATTTTTTTGAGATTTAAGCATGCACAGGGGAAATCTCCCTCAGAATCAGAGTTCAGTCTTTAATTTGAATTTATCTTCCTTTGTTCAACACATCGAGTGCCCATCATGGGTCAGGCCTTGTCCTAGGCAGTGAAGATCCAAAGACAAGCCAGGAGACAGTCTCTGCCATCAAGGGCCTTAGTCTATGATGGTCAAGGAAGATTTCTCAAAGGAAGGGAGTGACAACCAAGCTCATCAATTCTAGTAATGAAATTATTAAGTAGTCTACTTCAGCTACATTATGGTATAGTAGAAGGAACATTTTGAAAGATGAAGCCAGGGCCAATTCAGGGGTAAAAGTAAACACTTTTTAAGTTTAGCCTTTATCCTGCTAACTCTAAAAGGCCTTTGAAAGTTTTTAGACAAGAAAGAAAAATGGTCAGAGATGCATTGCCTTTTGGAAAGCAGTTGAATCTAATGATGGAATAAAAAGACATAACACAGGGGTAAGTAATAGAGGCAGTATATACAGAACAGCATTGCAAATTTGGTGCAGACAAGAAAGTAGAGTAATAATTAAAGGGACTATGGATTTTATAGGATGCATTTAAATATAATTTTGAATGATTGATTGAATGAAGGAGGTCTCTACTTTTGGCACATAAAAAGTATGTGGGAGCACAGAAATAGCAACAAAACATCTGCCCAAGACAAAAGCAGGGATGGGGTTCAGTGACAATTTTTATGGAAGTCACATTTGAGCTAAGGTAAGTGGGGAAGATGGTGAAGAAAATTCTAAACCAGTAACACTCTGTGAAAATGCATAGAGGAATGAAAAGTATGACCAGTGTAGGAATGGTGAGAAATTATGTGACTGGCTAGTTTTGAGGTAACATGAATGTTATCCAAGCATTTATGTTAGGCAGATGAGAATGTCAGTGGACATATAGAAACTGAACAAATATGAAAGGGTAATTGATGGGGCGTGTTCCAGGAGGCAATGGAAGAAGTATTAGGCCAAGAACATAGGTGGCAGAATTTGTCTTAGAAATTATTATTTTTCCTGAGGGGGTAGGGCTGCTATAAAGTGAAGATACAGTGAAACTTCAGTCACATATAATTTTTCACTGTTCCTACACAGGTCATGCTTTTTTATGCCTGTATGCATTTGTGCAGAACTTTTCATCTACTTAGAATTTTCTTCACTATCTTTTCCTCTTATTTTAGCTCAACTGTGACTTTCATAAAAATCTTCACTGAACTTTGTTCTTTCTTTTGTCTTGGGCAGATATTTTTCCCACTGTTTCTGTGTTCCCACAATACTTTTTATATTTCAAAATTGCAGCCATCTCTCATTCACTCAATCATTCCAAATACATTTAAATGCCCACCATGTAACAGACACTGTGGAATCACAAGGATTTGTAGCAGAAGCTTAGTCCCTGCCTTCATTAAACTGATACTCAGAGAGGGGAGACACACTATAAACAGGAAAACAGAGTATTTTTCATCTTAATAAGTGCTGTGTTGCAAATAAGCAAAGGGAAGATATAAAAAATATCTGAGATCAGGGATTGGGGAGCAATCTAATTTAGGTGGGAAGGTCAGGTAGGAGGATTGGCAGGGTTTAAGCTCTCAAGAAAGAGAATCCAGTTTTTGAGAGAGTGCTAGAGTGAACAGAAGACACCACAGGCAGAGAAAACAGTATGGACAAAGGCTCTGAGAAGGAACATAGCTTGATATGTGAAAAGAACTAATAAAACTAATCTAGAGCTGTGGTGTCTGGCTAGAGCTGTGGTATCTGATACGATAGCAATTCATGCATGCTTATTTAAATTTAAGTTAATTAATAGTAAGTAAAATTGTAAATTCAGTTCCTCAGTTGCACTAGCCACATTTCAAGTGCTAATAACCAGGTGTGGCTAGTGACTATTGTATTTTACAATGCACCAGGATATCCATCCTTGTAGAAAGCTCTAGAGTAGGGCATGGTGACTTAAGGGGAATGAGACAAAAGCTGTGGACATAGAGATACCAGACCTTGCAAGACCTTGAAGATGCATTTACTATGGAAAATGGCCCTTGTATGAGCTTCTTAATGGCAGAGATAATGCTGTGTTGAACACTTACTGGGAATAGGGCCCCCAAAGTATTTTTAGCAAGTTAATGAATAAATGAGTGAACGTTGAGGTAGTTATATCAAATTGGCTTAATCTTTCAACTTATTTGAAAAGAAAGGCTTAAACAAGTTTGGGGTTGGGAATATGAGTAAAGCAGAAAATGAAGATATCTGAAGGAGCTTGATTAGATCTTAGCAAAATAGAAAGTGAAGACATTGTTGAAAGGGAGAGTAGCAGAAATGATTTCTAGGAGCAAATACTGTGGGAATGTGATGGAGACTTAAGTGGTTTTTTAAAAAAGCTGAGTTATCTAGTTAGATTAGAAGGCTAAAATTCACGGTACTACCAATCATCAAGATGTCTTGAATTTCTCTGTGAAAGAAATAACCGAAGGATTTGAAATAAAGAAAGAACATTCATTTGTTCATTTATTCATGTGTTCATTCATATAACAAATATGTACTGACCACATACTTGGTGTCAGACAGTATTCCATGTGCTGGCAATTCCATGTCAAATGAGTTGAACAAATACCACCCCTCCTCCCCCCAAAAAGAAGTAAGTAGAGACAGTGACTCACTGTGAAGAAATAAACACGCTGACATAGTAAAGTAATTGAGGGGCAGACGGGCAACATTAGGTAGGTTGAAGACCATGCAGATGGACAGCAAAACCAACCCGTTGAGACACTCTAGTGTATAATGTGGGCATTGTTGACATAGAGGCAGAATTTGGATAGAGAGGTGTGGTGGTTTGGAGCTATACACCTCAGAAAAACATGTTAGATTTGGTCCATTCCTGTGGGTGTGAAGTCTTGTAAATGAGACTTTTTCATGACATTACAGTGGGTAAAGCATGGCCCAGCTAAGTTGGGGTGGGTCTTAAATTCATTACTAAAGACCTTAGAGGGAAGGTCACAGAGAGAGAGAGCTGAGGAAGTAGCCAAAGGCAACAAAACCTGGGAGAAAAAGAAGCCAGGAGAGGCCACCCCGTGCTTTGCTACGTAACAGAAAAGCCAAGAACCAATGATCCTGGCAACCAGCCCCAGAATGCTGCAGTCTTCTGGGAGGAAGCATCACTTTGATGACAACTGGATTTTGGATTTCTCCTCGACTCAAAACCATAAACTAATTCCCATTTTCTTAGCCAGCTCATTGTATGGTATTTACTTTAGCAACAAGAAAAGTTAATTCAGCCCATTATGGATTGAACTGCATTTGTATCATAGAAAAATATTTTTAAAACTCAGGTAAAGGAAGTGGATGTAACTCAAGCAATTGAGGTCCTGCCTACCACATGGGAGGTCCCTGGTTCAGTTCCCAGTGCCTCCTAAAGAAGACAGCAAGCTGGAGTGACAGGCAGGCTCAGCAAGCTGATGCAACAAGAGACACAAGAAGAAAAACATAAGAGACTCAATAAAGCAGGGAGTGGAGGTTCCCAGTGCCTCTTAAAGAGGATGAGCAAGACAGTGAGCTGATGCGAGGAGGCAGGCGCAGCAAGCTGATGCAAGATGATGCAACAAGAGACACAAAGGAAAACACAATGAAAGACAACAAAGCAGGAGTGGAGGTGGCTCAAAGTGATCAGGTGCTTCCCTCCCATATAGGAGGTATCAGCTTCTGTTCCTAGCACCTCCTAAAGAAACAAGGAAGAGGAACAGACACAGCAAGTGCAAACAGTGAGGGGTTGGGGAGGAATAAATAAATAAAATAAATCTTTGGAAAAACCAAAACTCAGGTCAGAGAAATCAAATGATTTGTCCATGTTCACACAGCTGGTATATGGCAAAGTGTGGACACCAAGCCCATTTATTTTATATTATACCCAAGACTATAGGTGGACAGATGGTTAGTAAAACATGTGTCTAAGAGTTGACAATAAGTAGGTGTATAGAAGTAATGACAATGCCCACAATAGCTGCTATTTGATGATTACTTACTTAACAATAAAAATTGTATTAGAAGCTTCTTGTGAGGTGGTATCAATTGGGCTGGATACAAATATGTATTTCCCTATTCTTTCAGAGTATTTGGTAGTACTGTACTTTCCTACCTGGATGAACTCAGATGTGGCCATGTTACTTTCATTCACTAATAACTTGTGAGTGGAAATGGCATGTGTTGCTTCTGGGGTGAGCATTTACTTGCCTGTATATGATGCTCAGAGTTCTCTTTCCCATTTCTGCAGCTTGCATTACGACATTCCAGATATTGACTGTTCCAGATAGTGACCACAATGAGAGTTTCAGCAAAGCCCTCACCTTCCTCTTGGATTGACATCTGCTGGAAAAATAGAAACATCTTTGTCACTTGACTTTGGGATTTTTGTTACTGCAGCACAGTCTAGCCTATCCTGAATATTACACACATGTTATATCATTTGATTTCCTCAAGAAGTCTATGAGGTTGATGATATTATTGACATGTTATAGATAGCAAATTTGACCATCGATTTATGTAATTTAATCAAGGATAATCAGATTGTAAAGAGTAGGTTCAAGATTTAAACTTGGGTCTATACGATTCTGAGATACAGTTCTTTCTACTGCACCATGGGAATTTCCTAGTGGTTAATAAGTAGGAGTTAAGGCATGAAAGTTTTCAACATCAGACATGGCTTGCAGTAAGTAGGATGGATCCAATTAGAGAAATTTGGTTTAAGATGTAATACTTAAGAGCTCAGAAAGAATGGCAGGATCAAATCAGGCAGAGAAATTTGGATATGGATTCCAGTATGGACAACCAAGTGAAAGAACTATGTGATGATCTGAAGCTGTATGTGACTCAGAATAGTATGTTCTTAAAGCTAATTCATTCACATAGGTGTGGACCCATTGTAAGTAGGATCTTGAGGCGAGTAGGATTTTAATGTAAGATGTGATCCACCTCATCCAGGGAGGGTCTTAATCCTTTTACTGGAGTCCTTTCTAAGAGAATGAAATTCAGACAAAGAGAGAAAACCACGTAAGCAAGAGGCTGAAAGCAATGAAACCCAAAAGAAAAGGGAGAGACTGGAAGACACTGCCATGTACTTTGTCGTGTGACAGAAGAGTTCAGGATCACTGGCAGCCAGCCTTCAAGAAGAAAGCATTGTCTTAATGATGCCTGGATTTGGACATTTTCACAGCTTCAAAACTGAAAGCTTGTAATCTAATAAATTCACATGGTTAAAACCATCATATTTTATGGGATTTGCTTTTGGCAGTTTAGCAAATCAAAACAAATTTTAGTACCAGGACTGGGGTACTGCTATTGCAAATACAAAAAATGTTTTTTAAAAAGGGTGTGGGGGCTTTGTATTTGGCTAATGAGTCAAGTCAGGAAGAATATAGAGGTGTTGGATAGAAAAGGCTTAGATTTCTTTGAATAGATTGCTGGTAGAAATATGGAAGCTGAAGGTACTTCTGATGAAGTTTTAGACAGAAATGATAAATACTAGTTTGTCATTGCAAACTAGTAGAACAATGACCCTTGTTTTAAAGTGGCAGAGAACTTGACAAAATTGACTCCTAATGTCAGATGGAAGGCAGAATTTGAAAATGAAGAGCTTGGATATTTAGCTCAGGAGATTTCCAAACTACATGTGGAAAGTGCAGCCTGGCTTCTCTTTGCAGATTTTAGTAGCATATGAGAGGAAAGGGATAAGCTGAGAACTGAACTCCTGGGCACAAAGAAACCAGAAATTGATGGTTTGGAGGATTCTGAGCTTCTGGAAAGTGAGTCTCCAGAGAATAGTGCTCCCTGTGAGGGTTTAACTGAACATAGAACCAGTCAGCCATCGCAGTACAAGTCAAGAACAGAGGCACAGTTATTCTGGAAGGATATATGGAAAGTCCTATTATCTGATGGTTTGGACCCATGTGTACACACATGCAAAACCAATAATTCTTTTGTGAGATCTGTATGAACAGAAGCACTGCCAGCCTGGACTAAAAGACACAGAAAAGGGACAGTGGGGTGGCTTGAAGCTGAATGTATACCAGAAAAGTATATTCTTAAAGGTAATCCATTCATGAGGTATAGACCCACTAAGTAGGATGTTTTGGTGAGTAGGATCTTAAGTTTAAGATGTGACCCACCCCATTCTAGGTGGGTCTTAATCCTCTTCATGGAGTCTGTTATAAGAGAATAAAATTCAGACAGAGACAGAAAGCCATAGAAGCAAGAAGATGAAAGCAATGAAACCTAGAAGAGAAGGGAGAGACCAGCAGACACAGCCATGTGTCTTGCCATGTGACAGAGAAGTCCAGGATTGCTGGTGGCTAGTCTTTAGGAAGAGCAAAATTGGCTTGATGATGCCTCGATTTGGACATTTTCACACCTTCAAAATGTATTAGCTTGGAAGCTAATAAATTCCTATAGTGAAAGCCAACACATTTTGTGGTATTTGCTTTTGGCAATTTAGCAAATTAAAACACCAAGTAATTTTGAACTGTATCCTAGACTTTTTGAATATTAAGTTATGAGATTTTGGATGATCTTTGGATCCTATGGTGATCGTTGTTTTGTTTTAGCTGGCAAGTGACTTAATTAGGTCCAGGCTACAACCATCTTTGGTGGACTGATTACAGTGAAAATCTTTTATATCACTCAGTGGGCAATCTGAGATTTGGAAAGTGGTCTAGGCCACAGCTCTCAAAGCATTTGCTATGCTAATTGTATTAGTCAGGGTTCTCTAGGGAAACAGAATCAGCAAGAGATATCTGTCAATAGTATGTGATTTTATAAGAGTGTCTCACGTGATACACAAGTCCAGGTTCCACAGGCAGACTGCAACCAGAGGCTCCAATGAAAGTCCAGTGAAGGTTCTTGACGAGTTCTGAGAGACAATGGCTGTCCAAAGATGAGCTGGGAAATTCTCATTCAATGCTGGAATCACTTTCTCTTTTAAGGCATTCAACTGATTGGATTAAAGTGTCACTCATTGCTGATGGCAATCTCCCTGATTGATGAAATTGTAATCAGCTCTTTATGATTTACCACTGCAGTAAAGTCAGTGGTGACTAAAGTCCATAAATGCCCTTGCACTACAGTTAACCCAGTGCTTGCTTAATCAAACAATTGGGCACAATTATGCCCTTGTACTACAGTTAACCCAGTGCTTGCTTAATCAAACAATTGGGCACAATTACCTGGCTGAGTTGACATATAGCCTAACTATCACACTAATTTTCACTAGATCCATGTATGTACAGCATGAAGATGTGAATCCAGCAGCTCATACACCAGTTTTATGTGGTAACTCTCTTGAATTCCCTTCTCTTTATTACCTCCTCAACAATTTCCAGTACCCTGTGTCCTCATTTCATGGTCCTCTAGTTAAAAAAAACAACACAGGTATTTAGTTTCCCTACTTTGCCACTACCAGCAACTGAGTCCGTATATCTGGGACCAACCAGTGAGTGAACAGAGAGAATAAAAAGCAAAGTAAACCCTTGCTCTTGGAATCATAGCCCCTTTGGTCACAAGGAAAGATTCCCCTCACTCAAAGTTTTAGGTGTCTTTCCATCCTCTGTACTATTGCAGCATTGCCTGAGACGATAGGGCAAGAGAGAAAATAAAGAAAAGAAAATGGGATTTACTTCACTTTCTCTGGACTTTAGAAGTCTTCTTCCCAACTTTTTCATGCATAAAAGGAGACCTT
Source organism: Dasypus novemcinctus (assembly GCF_030445035.2). Lineage (NCBI taxonomy): Eukaryota > Metazoa > Chordata > Mammalia > Cingulata > Dasypodidae > Dasypus > Dasypus novemcinctus. The sequence goes on along the minus strand of NC_080681.1, from coordinate 26,829,602 downwards.
CTGTTTCTCCACCTGTTTGCACTTCTAGGTTCCAGGTGGCTTTTGAGTATATGCCAGGTGATAGTAGAGGAAGAGGACATCAACTTCTGGTTTGATGGTACATCAAGTCCTAGACTCCTTCTGAAATCTGCCTACTACCATTTACTTTTTAGTCATCAGATCACTGCTCCATGCCTTTTGTTTTGAGATTATATTTATATTCAATGGGAGAGAGACAGAGTAGTATGTGTTTGCTTCATCTTGCTAAAACTGGAATCCCTATAAAAATTACTTGAGTAAATATTTACATAGTATAGAAATAATTTTTATATGCTATAGCTAATGCTTAAAAATAATTCTTCCCAAGTGCAATGGCAAAGACCAATAAAGATGGATGGTCCAATGATGAGCCCTTTATACTGATGGCACTGATTTTGAGCCTGTGTGCCTGAAATATGAACTAGGCCTATCGCTGTGGTGTGTGCCTAAGAGTTACCTCCTGAGAGCCTCCATGTTGCTCAAAATGTGGCCACTGTTTAAGCAAAACTCAGCATGTAGATGCATTGCCTTCCCCCTGGCGTGGAACTTGACCCCCAGGGATGAGCCTCCCTGGCACTGAGGGATCACTACCAAACACCAGCTGATGATGTAACTACAAAAAGACCATGAACAAAGAGGTCAACTCAGACCTGCAGAATATCTCAGCCTACAAGTAATATCAGGTGTTAAAAACTGCGATTTGACTTTGGATAAAAAGGTGGAAATGGAAAGGACAAGGGAGTTTATATGGCTAAGAGTCTCCAAAAAAGAGTCGGGAGGTCATCAGGGGGTGATGCGTATGCATGCCTCAGCAGAGTAAGAGAGATAGCCAAGGTAGATGGAAACCCAGGTGTTGGCTCTCCTGAGGGCTGCAGTGACCCACAGGTTCTATGGTCAAGCCATCTGCTCTGGAGTTTAGGACCATTTCAGTTGGCTCTACTTTGGAATTTTTGTTCCTGAGTATGATGGAGTTGAACTCAGATAGAACCTTTCTACACATGCCTCTTCTGTTACTTTTACCAGACCTGTGGTTGGCATTTGGATTGGTGTATACTCAGGAGACCTAAATCTCTGAACTGTCCATGTGACGGTCAGGCCCTGGACCTCAACAGACTTGCAGCTTCTACCCTCTGGTTTCTTGGACTTAGCCTGGCCAGCTGACAGGAAGTGAAGAGGGTCAACCACCACACCAGGGAGCCAAGAGTTCCTACAGCTGTAAGCAGGAGAATTGCATCCATCAACCATGTGGAATCTAAACCCCTCTTGATGTAGAGGGGGACTGGACATAGCCATCCCAGGTCCACAAGATGGAGGAATAGAGTTTGGATTAAGTTGGACTTCCTGGTGTTCTGCTGGGGAACTATTGTGATTAGTAAGGGAAAAAATTGTCGTAGTGATGTGGAGAGGATGGCCACGGTGGTTGCTTATGGCTGGGAGAGGGAATAAGAGATATGGTGTGGAGACATTTTCAGGATTTGGAGTTGTCCTAGGTGGTGTTGCAGGGATGGATGTTGGACGTTGTGTGTCCTGTCATGGCCCACTGGGTGGACTGGGGGAGAGTGTGGACTACAATGTGGACCACTGTCCATGTGCTGCAGTGGTTCTCCAGAATGTATTCACCAGGTGCAGTGAATGTGCCACAATGATGGAAGAGTTTGTTGATGTGGGAGGGGTGGCGTGGGTGGGGTGGGGGTATATAGGGACCTCATATTTTTTCAATGTAAAATTTAAAAGAAAATAAAGAAGAAGAAAAAATAAAAATAAAAATAAAAATAATTCTTATAGTGAATGAACTATTCTAAATATACTTGGTATAATATATAACCATTCATAAAAAGATTGCAATAATATAGACAGTTTGTGTGATAAGGTATTTATATATTTAAGAAATCACATTTTAATGTAAACCAACAATTTTCCTATAATGAATTCCAATATTCTGAATGTTATAGGAATTTACATTCTTTAAATATCAAATTTATATTCCCCCAAAGACAAATTAAAATATTTGATAAAATTATGTAGAAAAAGAACTGAAAAATAAACTGGAATAAAAGGATCATAGAAAAAAATAGAAAAATAGTAATAGAGATTAAAATGATAAGTAATTTAGGCATTCAAAATATTTGGATACAGCATTCTAATAAGCATAGTCATTTGTTTTCTTCAATAACTTGGATTCATGATTAAAGTTTCATTTTTCACTGTTTTGTGGGCAGTGTTCCATTCCTTCTACTAGAATAACAAGTTCATATATAATTTAAAAAATTAAAATTTAAGGAAAAATGGTCCCAGTGGTACACTCAAATGAAAGCCAAGAAGAAAAAGAAATATAAGGAAATGCAAATCAGTCTGTCTTGTTAAAATCTTAAAGCATTACTTAAAGACTCTACATAAGGGAAATACACCCTTCACGCCAGCTGTGGTTTTTGCCTAATGTTGGGTCTAATGAATGGTTATTTTCCTCTGTTGTTTATTCTAGAATAACTACAGAGGTCACTGATCTCAAATTCTAGGTTGTTTTTGCCAATCATCTACCTACAGTTTTATATTGTACTTTGCATCATGTTTTAAATTTTCTCCAAATCTACAAACAATCTTTTTTAAAAAGGAAGATTTCATTTTCAAAAATTATCGACTGTTACTCCATAACCATAAGATAAAAATCCAGGGCAATGTATTTTCTTAGATTTTCTTTTTTTCCATTGTGTTGGGGGCTTTTTTACATTTTATTTTTGAAGTCATGAGCTAACAACATATATTCTCTACTAAGCTTCATAATAATCCCTAAGGAAATTAAAGCCTGTCTTTGGTCTTTGGTAATAACATATTTTGTTAAAAAAGAAAATGGAAGGGAGCGTTCTTTGACAATGATAGGTTAAAAGCTAGTTCACAATACCAATATTAAAAAGCTTATTTTCATTTTTCCTCTGAATGCATAAATATGCTATTCTTCATAAGTGATAAAATGTTTGTATTGGATTTCAAAGAGGAGATGTTAGATTAATCTGGGCCCAATCTTCTTATCACTGTAAATTTCAATAAAACAGAAGTTTCACACCAATGATGGAGGGAAAATATAAGAAGCTTTAGAAAAGAATCACATTGCTCTGCCTGGCTCTGAATAAGAAATTCACATCCACATACCCATATTTTGTGCATGTCAGGAAATGTTCCAAGATACCGCCAACTTAAACCTTTTTTGTGGGAAGCAGATTTGGCCCAACGGATAGGGCGTCTGCCTACTACATGGGAGGTCCAAGGTTCAAACCCAGGACCTCCTGACCTGTGTGATGAGCTGGCCCATGCACAGCACTGATGCGCGCAAGGAGGGCCGTGCCACGTGGGGGTGTTCCCTGTGTAGGGGAGCCCCATGCGCAAGGAGTGCACCTCGTAAGGAGTGCAGCCTGCCTGGGAATGGCACTGCACACACAGAGAGCTGACGCAGCAAGATGATGCAACAAAAAGAGACACAGGTTCTGGGTGCTGCTGATAAGAATACAAGCAGACACAGAAGAACACACAGCAAATGGACACAGAAAGCAGACAACCTTGTGGAGGGGGCAGAGAAGGGGAGAGAAATTTAAAAAATTAAAAAAAATAAACCTTTTTTTCGTTATCTTGCTCTTGGTGTTGCTTATCTTTGACTTTCAACATCAGTGAGAGCATTCTAGCATACCAAAATAGAAAGTGTGTTTGCATGTATGTGTGTATAAGCGGATGTATCAACAATAATTTTTATTCTTTCAATAAATATCTTTGCGTACATACTATATACCAGGCATTAGGTATTAAGGACACAACAGTGAATGAATCAGATAAAAATCTTAGGCAAAGGGAGTGGATGTGGCTTCAGCAGTTGAGCACCTTCTTCCCACGTGGGAGGTCCTGGGTTGGAACCCCAGTGCCTCCTAAAAACAACAAGCAATCAAATGCAAAAACCAGCTCAGGAGAGTTATGTAGCTCAGTGATTGAGTACCGGCTTCTGGCATACAAGGTCCTGATTCAATCTCCAGCCTGATATCTCCAAAAATAAGAAAACTGAGAAGAAAACCTCAGTCAAATGCACAGTCTGCTTGAAGAAGACAGTCAATTAACATAGAAAATAAATTATAAATAGGTAAAAACTGTTAGATACTATGGAAAAAGTAAATCAACATAAGAAGAATGGGGAAACTCAGGGTTGCGATTGCAATATTTAAACTAAACCAAAAAATTTTTAAGTATTCTGGTTAGAGAAGACCTCAAGGAAAAGTCGCATTTGAGCCAAGACTTGATAGAGTTGAGGGAATGATCCATTCACTATCTGGTGGAAGAGCATTCCAAACAGAAGATATAGCCAATGCAAAGCCCCCCAGGCCAAATGTGCCTTATTTAAAGCATTTAGACTGAGAATGACCACAGAGAATTACTATAGAAAAAATTAGTGAGAAAAATACTTTGGAAGATTCATCTGTACACATTCAGCCTACTAAGATAAACATTTTCATTACCACAAGGAGAATTTGGGAAGGAAACCTGAGTCACAGATCCTCAACCATCCTTACCACAGGTTTGCCCAACAGCATTTTCTTGGTTCCACCCTCATCAAGCATGTGGGTGGAGACCGAGCTCCAGACCTCACCCTTCAAGAACATTAGGGTGATGGCCACACTTTCCCAGTCTCTGGGGTAGAGTCTCAACCCCACAGAGCAGTGAGGTGCCAGCATCACTCTCCCTAATCTCTGGTCCACAGACCCAACCTACTCAGGACAGTGAGGTGGTGACCTGGCCTTCCCTAATCTTTGGGGGGCAGGCCCACCCATCTCAGAGCAATGGGGTCTTAATTTTGCCCCACCATCCTAGAAAATGAACTCTCACCAGGAACATAATGACTACCATGCTGGCGAATATAATGGAGAAAACTCAGTCCTCATTTTACTTCACCTCTCAGCAGCATTTGACATTGTTGATCACCCTTCCTCCTTGAAACTCTTTCTTTGCTTAGTTCCCAGGATCCACACATTCTCCTGGTTTTCCTCTTACCTAATGAGTAATCCTTTTCAGCCCCTATTGCTACATTTCTTCACCTTCTAAATGTTGGATAATGTAATATCCAAACACTCAGTCCTCATACATCTTTATCTGTACTCATTCTCTAGGTGATCTCATCCAGTCTCATGACTTTAAATTCCATTAATATGCTGTACTCCCATATTTATAATTCTAGCCCTCTTCCCTAAATTCTAGACTTATTTATCCACTTGCCTACTGGATATTTCCACTTGGATGCTGGTTTAGTGTTCTTTTATTTTATTCTGAAATATTATCCCAAGGGTAAAGATTTAGTCATATGGAAAGTAAAGCAGAAAAATGAGGACCAAAGAAGGACACATTATGAAGTTTCATACTTCCAAGTATTATTTTGTTTAGACATTTGGGACACTTCTGCATTCCGGGACCGTGGATCCATGGATGAAAGTGGGAGAATATATTCCTTGGTTCCTGTCTCTCATTGGTCAAGGATTCGACCCAAGGGCCATTATCCCCCTTCTCTCTTCCGACCTCACTCACTTTCACATACAGTCTAGGGATTGAGTGGGGCCTTCTGCATTGTACACTATGTTATCTAGACAGAAGCCCCAGGGAAAGAGGCAAAAGACATGAGGCATGGAAAGTAGGTGTGACTCTGCTGGGACATGCCTCCTGATAACTGGAAGAACCCTGAACAGCCTGCTGCTAGGATGCTATGGCCTATAAGGGTGTCAGTGATAATGATATCAGGCTCCAACGCCGCAGGAATAGCTCAAGTTATCACTTGGAGCATTAATATCAAAAGTCATATTGGTTTGCCTCAGTCTTCAGGATGCTTAACTCAATCCAATACAGATTCTGAACATCTTAAATTTAACATATGCCACAGGAGCTTCTGATTACCCACAAACCTATGTCTTCCACAGCCTTCTCTATCTCAGGGGATATCTATTCCCTGATTGGCCCAAAACCTTGGAATCATCCTTTGCTCTACTTTTTTTCTCATGCCCCAAATCTATTCTCTCAGGAAATCCTTCAAAAACCAACTCAATTCTTTCTCTATGTCACCTCTCTTTTAGATAACTGCCAAGTCCTCCAAGAAGTCTTCCTGCTTTTATCTTTGTCTCCATACATTAACTCAACTCATCTGTCAGGTAGATCCTTTTAAAATGTCATGTCTCTCCTACTGAGAGCCTTATAATAACATCACAACTGACTCATGTAGAGTCCTGAGAACTTTCATTGTCTCTATTATCTGCTCCCACTCTGAAAAATTCCTTTCCTGTTTTTCTCCTTGTTCTTTCTGATCTAGTCATACAACTATTTCTAACAGTCATACAACTATCCTTCCACTCTTCATACAGACCAAGCGTAATTCTCAGGGTCTTTGTATTTGCATATTTTTCAGTCTGGAGTATTATTAAGATATCTGCATAGCTCCCACCCTCTGTCTCTTCAGGTTTCTGTGCAAATGTCATCTTCTCACAGAAGTCTTTTCCAGCTATTATATAATAGCACCCACACACACTGCAGCACTTCCTTTCCCCCATTCACGTCCACGTGCCAAATAGCACAGATCTATACCTGAGACTATGTTTAGTTCTTTTGTGTGTGTGTCTCCCAATTGAACATAAGTTTTGTAAAAGCACAGATTTTTTTATTGTATTCACTTCCAAATCCCTAATATCTAGGTCAGTGCTTTTATATAGAAGGTGCTTAGTAATTTTATGTTAAATAAAAATGACGAGAATGACATTCTTTGTCCTATGTGAATTATGTTGTTTGTAAGTTTTTGCTTTTTTCTCAGTATTTCATTAGAACAATCAAATTTTAAAATCTGTCTGCAGGATATAGTCTATCTTCACCCATAATCCTATAAAAAGCAAAAAAAAAAGCAAAATTAATGCAGCAAACTATATTTAATTCTTAGTTATCACCCATTGTCTAATTTACTCTAAATACTGTCTGACTTCTTTAAGCTCTTTAATAAAATGGACAAGAGCACTATCAAGTTTTCCTTGTAGGTGAAAATGTAAAGGAAAATTAAATAGACTGAAATAATGTCCCCAAATATTCACTCTTTTATTATTATACCAAATGGAAAGCAGGGCATTATTTTTTTTAAATTTTTTAATTCATTTTGTAAAAATATTACATACAAAAAATATGAGGTCCCATTCAACCCCACCACCCCCACCCCACCACTCCCCCCCCAGCAACACTCTGTCCCATCATCATGACATATCCATTGCATTTGGTAAGTATATCTCTGGGCATCTCTGCACCTTATGATCAATGGTCCACATCATAGCCCATACTCTCCCACGTTCCATCCAGTGGGCCCTGGGAGGATCTACAATGTCCGGTAATTGTCCCTGAAGCACCACCCAGGACAACTCAAAGTGGCAGGGCATTATTATTACTACATGTATGTGTGTGAATTAGCCCAATGACTTCTCTAAGGGATACATTTTTAAAAAAACCTTTATGATAAATTTCCAGAAATAAAACTGTGTTTTGCACAGCTGTGACACTTATCAATTCCTCGCATAGCATGGTCAGGGAACAGATTCAGAGCATTAAATTGTTATTTCTAGATTTTCATCTTTTATACATGTTGACCATCTGAATGTGTCAAATTATGAATATTCTGTGCATTTCACTTAGTTTAATGAGTTATATCAGTTGTTGAACTTAATGGTATTGTTGAACAAACTACATCAGTTATTATTATAATGATACAACAGTTATAATTTATTGATAGTGTAAAACATACACCATATTTTCTCCGCTTAAAACATTACAAAAGCTTTCTATTATATAACTATTAAAATCCTTAGTAAGGTTTATAATCTTCTTGCTGTCTATCTCTTCAATATCAACTATCAATGGTCATTTTGCTCAATACAGTCACCTTTTCCCCCTAAATTATACTAAACTTCTTCTTCCTTAGGATGTTTTTATCTGCTGTTTCTCCTACCTAGAATGCTCTCTGCCACTCATTTTTCATATATGTGTTGTCTTAGATCAAGTTCCCTGACAAATAATCTCTGAGATTTGCATGTAAGTAGTTTCTTAGGGAGTGCCTTTGGGCCAACTCCTATGAGAGGGTGAATGAAATTGGATTGAGCAGAGAGAATTGTTGATCTTCCATGAAATTACAACAAAACCACATTCTGGGGAACTCTACTGCTAGGGTGACATTTTAGAATTGCCCCATCTTGAGGCAAGGGGGTTGCATTAGTCTGTCAAAGGGTGTTGACGCAAAATACCAGAAATCTGTTGGCTTTTATAAAGGGTATTTATTTGGAGTAACAACTTAAGAATTACAAGGCCTTAAAAAGTTCAACTCAAGGTTGCTTTCTCACTAAAGTCAGTTGCCACAGGTTGAGGCGAGATGGTTGCTGATCTCAACCTGGTCTTTCCTTCCTGGGCTTCCTCTTCCTCTTAAGACTCCATGGGTTCCTGCTACATTCTCTCATAGAATGGCAAGAATCTTCCAAGTACAAGAGCAGTGCTTAGTTAAGGAAAACAGACCATTATGCCAGGCCCTTGATATCACAGGATATGATGAACCTTTTCCTGTGAAATTGAAACTTAGCCTAGTATAATATATTGCCTAAGAGTTACCTCCTGAAAGTCTCCTTGTTGCTCAATGTGGCCTCTCTCCAAGCCAAACTCAGCATATAAACACACTTCCTCCCCGCTGGCATGGGACATGACTCCTGGGGATAAGACTTCATGGCACTGAGGTTTTATTACCAAGGGCCAACTAGCTATGTATCCAGAAAAAGACCTTGACAATAAGGGGGAAACATTAAATACAAAGGAGTTTTTATGGCTAAGAGATTTCAAAGTGAGTTGGGAGATCATTTCAGAGGTTATGCCTATGCACATCTTAGCAGGATCTAGTTGACTGCTACAGCAAACAGTGTCTCAAATAGCAGGGCTTTAGCAACATCCAGACACTATAAGTAGGGCAGACAAGCTCAGAAATTCAGCACCTTGTCTGTGGGTCTTACTCTGGAATTTATGCTCCCTAGTGTAACAGGCTTAGACTCATTTAGTTTCCCTACATATGGTTCTTCTGCCCTTTAGTTGAACCTATAATTATCACTATACTTGATAAATATACATCTCAGAGCTTAAATCTTTTGTCCATTCATGTGCCAGTTGAGCCCTGAAGCTCAGCGGAATTGCAACACCTACTCTCCAGTTCACTGGACTCACCCAGGACAACTAATGAGGAAATGATGATGGACAATGTTCATCCCAAGTAACAGAGAGTGTCTACAACTGCAAGCAATATAGTTTCATCTACCTGCTCCATAGGCCCTATGCACCTTCTCAATTAGAAACATAGTGGGCATCACCATCCCAAAATCCTCAAGACTGGGGAATGTACAATCAACTAAAGTAGTTTATTATCATTCTATTAAAGACTTATTATTTTCTAGCAATGGAAAAACTTTACCATTGGTCTAAAGGCAGTAGTCACTAGGGTTTCTGAGAGGAGGAAGAGGAAGAATAGTTATAATATGGGGGCATTTTTAGGACATTGACATTGTCCTGCATAACATAGCAATGACTTATACAAGCCATTATATATTTTTTCATAACCCACAAAATTGTGTGGGACAGAGTGTAAATTATCATATAAACTATAGTCCATGGTTAATGCTTGAACATGGATTCATCAACTGTAACCAACATACCACACTAATGAAGAATGTTATTACTATGGGAAAGGGGGGGGGATGTGGGGCATATGGGAGTTCCCTATATTTTTTATGTAACATTTATATAATCTAAAGCTTCTTTAAAAAGATTAAAATTTAAAATTTTTTAAAAAGTAATTTTGAATGATCTCAAAAAATAAAAAGACTCTCCATGGGTCCAGCTTCTTCCTGATCTCAGCTATAGGCTGGCATAAGGCTTGTTTCTCAGGGCTTCCTATATGAACTCAGCTCTCTTAGCTGCAGGCCATCGGCAAATGGCTCATCTCTCCCAGGGCCCCATGATCAAACAGGACAGAGCTCTCTCTCTTCCTGGGTATCGTTTTTTTCTTTTTTATTCATGTAGTAAGTTTATTTACAAACACATCCATATGCTATATGAGTTTAACAAAGAATGATCTGTATTTCAGTGATGAGCTTCTTAAAATTCTCCTCTTTGTAGCTGTTTCCTGGATGAACTAAAATATCCTTATTTCTTAAGCAGTTGATGTCTTACTGTAAAGAAAGGTGTGGCAAATCCGGATCCAAAGTACAAAGTCATCGTGACTAGTAAACGCCACTTATTTTCCACTGAAAAGGGCAAATTCTTCCCTGGACCCTCCTCATAGTGGCTCCTACGGACCACAGAGGTCGTGCTCTTCCCAACATGGCGCTGTTGGAGGCTCTGGGAAAAGCACAGAGGGGGAGAGCCCCGGATGTCTTCTTAAGTGAGGGTCCATTTATATCAGCTCACCAAGGGTGTGGGGACTCAACCTGAGTCATGCCCTACTGAAGTGGTCAAATCAAAACCACTAAATTGATTTTGTCAAATAAAGTTAATCTTTTTGTATTTAATGCAATCCAAGAGTATCACACCCAGTGGAATAGATTGGTTTACAAACACAATCTTTCTCATTTGGGGATTCATTAAATAACCTCAAACTGTCACAGGGACCAAGAATTTTTAACCCCTTATTAACCAATCATAGGGTACAGGCTGCCCTTTAGGATATATGACCTCGAGGCAGGGAGCTTGGTGCTGGGGACGGAACCGATTTTCAGCAGTGGACAGTTCCCGGAGAGGCATTTAACCAAGTGTCAGCAACTACCAACATCCACAGAAAGGAACAGAATGAGCCGGGCAATGCACTACAGCTAACACTACAGTAACCCTCTTCTGATGTAGTACCTAAATTATCCAACCTAAATTAGGCTGATTCTCCTAATCTAGCTCTACCATACTGCTCATTTTCTTCATTGTATATGTAACAGGCCAAGAACTCCCTGGCACATAATAGGTGAACAATCTAAATTTGCTCTGTGTCTAACAGGATGTTGAATGTGGACTGTTCTTGGCTCTGATTACATTGAGCAACAATTATGTAGGTATTAAATAGAACGTAAATCAACCTTCCCACATAGTCGACTTAGAAAACTTCTTGGAACCCTCAGATAAAAAATGTCTGTAAAAGCGATCAGAGACTTCAGGAGATTTCTTTGTAGAGAACTGTTACCATACTCTGGTCCTCCAGGCAAAAAACACCCCCTACTCCTCTTTTGCTGAAGGAGTGGGGGATGAGCTACCGTCTAACTCCAGGCCGTTAATGTAAGTGGGTCTTAAGGGAATCACTTGTACATCTTTTTATTTTTAAACAACTTTATTGTAGTACTACTGACATACAAAAAATTGTATATATTTAACATGTGCATTTTATAAATATTAATATATATACACCCATGATGCCATCACCGTAATCAGATAACTAGCATAATTACCCTGCAAAATTTCCTCATCTGTTTGTAATCGGTTCCTCACACCCTTACACCTGTCCTCCCTAAGCAACTGTAATGATTAGTTTCAGCTTGGCTGGGCTATAGTACCCAGTTATTCAATCCAACAATAATCTAGAAGTTTCTATAAAGGTATTTTGAAATATGCTTACCGTCTATAATTAGGTGATTTTAAGTAAAGGAGATTATTCTTGAAAATGTAGCTGGCCCTAATCCAATCAGAAATTCTGCCACAAGACTGCAGCATCAACTCTTCTCAGAGAAATTCCAGCCTGAGAGTCTTCCCTATAGATTTCAAACTTTCCAACTCCCACAGTCATAAAAGCCAATGCCCTTGAAATAGATAAATAGATAGATAGATAACTAACTAACTAACTAAATAACCAACCTATTGGTTCTGTTTCTCTGGAGAACCCTGACTAATACAGCAATCATTGATCATTTTTTGCCAGTAGATTTTATAGAATTTCATATATCGGATATTATCTAGTATTTACTTTTTTTCTGTGTCTTATTTACTCAGCATAATTATCTTGCAATTCATTTATCAATAGCTTATTGCTTTTATTGATGATTAGTATTCTGTAGTATAGATATATCACAATTATTCATTAAACTGATAATGGACATTGTTTTCTCTTTGTTTTAAAGGCAAACAACATATAAGGGAGGTTTAAAAAAACAATCTCTATGACTGCTCTTGACAGTTTGGTGTATGTTTTCCAGAATTTATTTCTATCTACCAAATATTATGCACACACATCAATATCCAAAGTAAGCTCATACTATCATAAAGTTCTATATGTATTTTAAAAGTTCTAGTGATCTCTTTCCATGCCAATAAACATATATTTAAATGCCCCCTACATTTAGATTAATGGAGCATCAAAATTAATTAAACTAATTCTTTGTATGTCAACATTGCTTTCATTTTTTAAAATATTGCAAATAACGCTAGAATAAACATTCTGGGTAAACTTTTTTTTTTGCCAATTTTCTGATTACTTCCAGAATAAATTGCAAGAGTGTGAATTTTTGGCTCAAATTTAAAATTTGATGGTTAGCGAAGGCAGTTCATAATTAATATAAATAGTGTAGTCAAATTTCTCACTTTTTAAATAGTAGAATATCAAACATTTTTATTAATAAAAATTTAAAAATATATCTTAATGCCCTTCTGTTGTGTTCCATATTCATTGTGAATACCAATTCATTAAGGCAGTTATTTATGTGCAGTCAGGTAGCTACAGCATGAGATCAACTGCTAAATGTAATCAATCAACAGTCACTTGTTTCATTGGAATGTTGTAGAGGGAACAACACTAAATGAAAGCTTTTTTGAGTAGTGATTACTAACCAAAAAATTAACCATGAGCTTACTTTTCCATTCTATGATTTGTTGTTTTGCATTTAGCTTGGTGTCTTTGGTAGTTCAATTCCTCCGGTATAACTATGGAGGATATTGATAAGATTTTGACCCAGTTTGACATACTAAAATATAACCTTCTTGATGTTTATCTTAATTTGAACCTATCTGCTATATTGAAATAGAGATTTGAGCTATATTGAAATAGAGATTTTAAAAGTGGTTATCTCTTGGAGAGATATATCTTGCTCTTAGGAAACATTTACTAAAGTGTTTAAGGTGAAGGTATCATGATGTTTGCAACTATGTTCAAATGGTTCAGAAACAAAAGAGTGTGTGGATAGAAAGAAAGTGCAAATGTGTCAGAAGAAATATGAAGGGCACAACAGGGTTGATTGTACTATTATTATTATTATTATTTTTAGGTGGTACCAGGATTGAACCTGGGACCTCATACCTGGGAAGCAGGCAGTCAACAGCTGAACCACTGCTCCCTGATTGTTCTATTATTGCTTGAAATAATAGACTTGAAATATTTCAAAGTAAAATGTTGGAGATGGGGAAGAGGTAAATAACAATGTGAAGGGCTGCAACAAAGTTTGAAGGAGGAAAAAATACAGCAGATAATTAGGAGGTAAAGAGGTCTGTGATGTCTGAAATCATGGAAAAGTTTTAATGACAAGAGAAAATGTTTAAGCAGCACGTAAAATAGAATTTACAGTGTAAAATAGAATTATTACAGTGATATTAAAATAACATATATGCATAGAAAAATACTATTACGTTTATATCAAGCTTTTAAGAGGGATGATTTAGGGGAGTAGAGAGGATGGTCCTTCTCTCCTTTGGGAGAAGTGGATTTTTGTACCTCCATTCCTTCCCTTGCAATTTATCTAATTCGTTTTACCAAATGGTTATTCGTCAGTTATTACAACCAACACTATTCTACATCTGTGTGAATAATGAGATCATTTATTTTGAGGAAATTAATTTAACCATTGGCTATATCTATTGATTGATTGATCATCTAGGCTTTTATCTATAATCATCTCTCAATCTACATATATATATATTCTTTTTGGGAATTTGGTTAGTGTGAGTTTATCATAGAGAGTCTAATCATCTCATTAAAAATGGTGAAGTGCAAATTTTAGAGCTACAGGTCTAAGGGCCAAATTCTGGACCATGCAAATTCAGTAAGATATTAACTATTAACTGCACTGGAAGGACTCTGCTACATAAAGGCAAACCATGTTTATACCTAAAAACAGTTAATATGTGTTCAACAGTGTTATCTCATATAGATAGAGTTTATAATCATATTTTCCCCTTGTGCAAATAATAACCTTTAAAACTGATTTTATTATTATTCTTTCTGTTGTTTCAGGTTCCAGTCAAGTGTCACTCATTGAATTTCTGAACATTTTAACAGAATATTCAGAGGTATTTCAGTGTCAATAAATAGTTTTTGATTGTATTATTCTAATAGCTGTTTGAAACTTCTTTACTTATTATCATGATTATTTAATCGGTCTCATATTTTAAAAAATTAAGTATTTTCAGTATTTTAAGAAAGCAATATTTAGTATTATTTCATCTTATTTTAACTTATTAGTCATTATTTCTTTAATGTGAGGAGTGCTTGGAAGAATATAATTTGTATTTTTCTGAATGGTTGGCCAATTGTCCAAGCACCATATGTTCAATAAACTGTTCAATGTGCCTTCCTATGCCTTTTAAAATTTTTTTAAGGATTTATTTTATTTATTTCTCTCTCCCATCCCCCACCCCCCACCCCAGTTGTCTGTTCTCTGTCCATTTGCTGTGTGTTTTTCTTTGTCCGCTTCTGTTGCTGTCAGTGGCATGGGAATCTGTGTTTCTTTTTGTTGCATCATCTTGCTGTGTCAGCTCTCCGTGTGTGCGGCGCCATTCCTGGGCAGGCTGCACTTTCTTTCGCGCTGGGCGGTTCTCCTTACGGGGTGCACTCCTTGTGCGTGGGGCTCCCCTATGTGGGGGACACCCCTGCGTGGCAGGGCACTCCTTGCGTGCATCAGCACTGCGCATGGGCCAGCTGCACACGGGTCAAGGAGGCCCAGGGTTTGAACCGTGGACCTCTCATGTAGTAGGCGGACGCCCTATTCACTGGGCCAAGTTAGCTTCCCTTCCTATGCCTTTTGATTTAATATCCTTCCTTTAGCACAACAATTCTCAAACATTTTAGTCTCAGAACCCCTTTATACTCTAAAATATTATTGAGGAGCCCATAGATTTTCTGTTTACATGGGTTAGAGCTCTCAATACTTACTGTTTGAAATGAAAACTGAGAAATTTGTTTAATATTTACTCATTAAAAAACCACACTAGATCCATTATATGTTAATATTTTAAAAATTATGAATAAAATTGTATTTTCCAAAAGAAAAAAAAAGTAGAGAGGTGGCAGTGTATTTTCATTTTTCAGATATTTTTGTTGGGCTTCATAGACACAGCTGAATTCTCATGTCTGTATCTGCATTGAATCTGGATGCCATGCATCCCATGGAAAACTCCACTGAAGGCTTATAAAAGTATGAGAGTTAGAAAGGCAAATATCATTTTAGTATAGTAAGAAAATAGCACTGACCTCATACACCTTCTAAGAGTCTCAGGGATACCAGGGTTTCCCTAAATCACACTTTGAGGTTCTTATTTTGCATACAATAGAAGAGGTTTAATGCATGTTTAAGCAGGTGAACTCTAGGGCCAGGCTACCTAGAAACAAATCCAGTGTCCAACACTTAGTTGGGTTTTTATACTTCCCCAAACTTCATTGGTAAAAGTGGCCCAATAATAGTGTTCACACCATATAGTTGTAGTGAGGAGTGAAAGGAATTAATGCCCTAATTTGCTTAAAAACATGCCTGGTACAGAGTCAGCATGCACAAGCTATATGCTTGAGTATGTTTCTGGATTTTCATCTTTTTCCACTGTTCTTTCTCTTTCTATACTAGTCCCTTATAGTTTTAATGATTATACCTTAAGATACGTTTTAATATCTGGTGGGTGACAGCCTCCCTCATTAATCCTCATTTTCAGACTATCTTGGCTGATATAGTGTGTTTATTTTTTTCCAATCATTTTACCAAGTTCCAATAATATTGGGAATTGATTGAATTACACAGTAATTAAAATTAATTTGGTTGGAGTTGACAATCATTACAATATTAAGTTTTCAAAATATGGGACAGAGTATTTCTTCCTTATATTTGAATAGAAGTTTTTAAAAAATGAATAACTTGTACATAGCTTAAATATTAAAGTTGCTAGGCAATCATAAAAGAGTCCTTACTGCAAAAAAGTTTCCATTTTTAACTGAAAATAGGGAGCAGATGTGGTTCAAACAGTTGAAAGCCTGCCTCCCGTAAGGGAGGTCCCCAGTTCGGTTCCTGGTGCCTCTTGATAAAAACAAAAACAAACAACAAGCAAAACAAAGGATAAAACCAACTCGGAGAAGTCGATTTGGCTCAGTGGTTGAGCACTGGCTTCCCTCATACGCGATCCCAGGTTCAATCTCCAGGCCCTGGTACCTCAAAAACCAAAACAAACAAAAACAACAGCAACAAAAACTGAGAATAAAACTTCAGCTTAAAAAGGACTAGACAATTTTAATAAAACCCTTAATAAAAATTTTTTGTAAACAAAGTATAAAAAATTCTATACTTTTGTTGGGGCAGGATGCTTAGTTGCACTATGAGCAGCATGTTAATTGGATGCACAGCTCTTTCTCCCCCAAATACACAATTAAATACATTTATACAATCAAAATTGTCTTATTTTTATCAGTAATATGAACAGATTTTCTTTTACACTAACTTTTTTTTGTTTCAGCAGCCAGTCATAATTAACACTGCATATAAATCCCCTGTATCTAAAGATTTACCTGAGTACAAGACCAGCAAGGAATGATTTAGGTTAAGTATGTGTAATTAGCAGAATTTGGAAGATTTTTGAACAATTTGGAAAACAGAACAATCTGAACTGAATTGAAACTGAATCAAAATATCTAAGGGACAGTTACCTTTAGAACATATAAGTGTCATTTTCAGTGGGTACTTATATGTAAGAAATGCTTATTTTAAGTACATATTTTGAGTACCTACCATGTTTTGAATAAATAGCACATGCCGTTACATTTGATATATATATAGTCTCCACATTTAAGCTATTAATGGTTAACTCACTTGCTGGAGATAAATCATATCGCCATCACATGACAGAGCCCAGTTTTGACCCAAAACTGTTTGACTTCAAAAACCTGTGCACGTCATAATTATGTACATTCCTCCTCTCTGGGCAATTTAGAGCCTTTTGGACACTGCAAAAATCTCCTGTGTGAGCCTCTATAAACCCTTGATATTTTGGATTTCCCCAGTCTTGCAGAAGATCCTTCAAGCCGTCTTCAACATACTCCACTTACTGTCAGCCGAGTCATCACTGCAGCCAGTTTCCTCTGTCAAAGTCCCCTACTTATTCTCAAAGCACTGCTTCCATCAGTCCTCTTCATTGCTCCCCTTTCATACCCTTTCTCCTTTTCTTTTTCCCCTAGCATTTATTCTTTCATTTCGGTATTTACTCATTCATACTCAGATATCTACTAGGTATATACTATGTGACTTAGTGCACAAATCTAAGGACTGTTATAGCTCCCACGCTTTTCTCTTTTATCCTTTCTCCATCTCCTTTTACTAAAGTCACTTTTTTTTCACCCAGAGGCTGCTGGATTTGAAGAAAAACAGGTGAAAATATTTCAGAGAACAATGCCATAAGAACCAAAAATAAAGGATTCCTCTTAAATATTCTGTTCGGTGACCTTGGTAAAAATTATCCTTCTCTGATTTCAAACCACTTTTTTGAACTCTGTGGGTTTATTTAAGTGTTTGCTAACACTGGTTATTGATTGACTTCAACAATATTGGACCACCTTCCAGCTCTGGGTCTCCACACGGACAGGCTCACTCGTATTGTGTCAAATCACATTCTACCTCAAGGATACTCCTCTTACAAGATAAATAGAGGCAGTACAAAGTTATCTGGAGTTGTTACTTTCACTCTTCTCTATCTGGAAAATTTGAATCATTTGTTCCATTATTAAATGGCACACTTTACACAGGACCTCCTTGTGGAAAGGAAAAAATAATGTTTTGCACATTTTTTCTTCCAGGAAAATAAATAAGTAAAAGTAGTGCAGGTTAAAATCAAACTCTTTAATACAGATTGTACAATTCCATTCTTCAACATGAATAACCCTTCAAACTCACCTATTAGAAATCATGATATCACATTTACTGCTAAATTTTTAAGTGGTAGAAAACCAGGTCCCATAGCATTAGGAATATAATACTGCACTGAGAAAAATCAAGCTTCTAAAGAAGCATAGATTGAACTGGCCAGTGCTCCAGGAACGCAGCTACACATTTGATGTTATGAACACAATATAAAATGCACTTCTTTACACCCAAACAGAAATGTTTGTTTGAGAGAAGGTAAATTCCTAAGAGGTCCAATCAATCTTAAATCCAACACTACTCCTCTAAACGTGAAAAAGCTCATGGGCTTAGTTTTTGAGGAATTGAAATCATTATTATTATTTTTTCTGATCATCATTGTAGGTATTTGTTGGAAATTCTAAGGGAGGAATTTTCCTGTGTTAAAAATCTTTCCAGAGGAGCAAAATTAAGACAGCAAATGACAAATATCAAAACAAGTGATTGTTACGCTATAATATTTAGTAGGAAGTTATCTTAGTGTTCTGACAAATCCTAACATATTATGTTCTGTACCTGAATATTAAAATTAGGGTCCTTTGAAGTTTGAAACATCAACTTTCTTTCTGTATGACTACAAATAGAAATAATGTCAAGGCCACACACCTGATTACAGGAACTGTGGCTAAGAAGGACTTCCTGTTTCTCCTCATAGCCTGCTCTCACCCGGCCTCTGGATTCTTCCCTTTATAAATCCTCCAATAATCCACATCTTAAAGAAAAATAACATGTTCAAAAGGTCTTATTTACATTGGCTTCATACCCACAGGAATGAAGATTAAGATTAAGAACATGTCTATATTGGAATACATAATTCAAGCTACCATGTCTATGTTTTAACATTCGCATATTTCTTAAAATGCTTTTTGAATGAGACATTTAAAAAAATTTTTTGCTCCAACAACTATTTACTGGGCAGCAATTATAGGCCAGGAACTATTGTAGGCAGTGGGGACATGCAATTAACAAAGCAGACGAGTTCTTTTTGGGAAATTACACTTTTTGGAGTTGGGTAGAGACAGAGATAATAGTAAAAAAGCTGATAAAAACACAGGGAAGAAAGAGACAAAGTGATCTGATAGAAAATATCTAGCTCACCGCATGCGCTGCCATTACTTTTCAGGTAGGTGACATTTATTGAATTTTGGAAGAGTTTTGGACAACAGGGGTTTCTTCCTTTCTATAGAATTACTGAAATGCCATAGAGAAGACATGGTGATTGGATGACTCCTATACACTAGCCATTATGGTCATCAACCCATGAATGAAGCTTGAATACTATTAGAAATTTTGTGGGATGCCTGCCCTGCTCATAAAGAACTCCAGTATAACCTCTTACCTTTCTATAGGAATAACCCTCCTTGGTCGTATTTGTCAAACAAGACCCTACTCCCCTGGACATAGCTGGTTAGACCAGAGCATGACCAAGACAGAGCTGTTCTCTCAATGTTGTTGGAAACAGAATAGGGATGTTGACCCACATGGTGAGCCCACCATGTGGAAGTCAGTTTAATAAGAAGGAAAAATGAAGATGTGCTGAAAGAAGCATTAATAAGGAAGAGAGTTTTCACTAGGTTCTCTACTTCTTTTATATGCTCTAATTCAGAACTTCTAAGGTACAGCTCCCATATTTCAACCTTGAATCCCTCCAGCATTTCTATTATCAAGAGACTGTTTCATATACCACTTACAAAATGGCTCTACTGCATGTGATTAACCTTTATTGCATTTTATTTGTACCCCCATAAACAAGCCCAATCCATTTATCAGCTTGATACATTAGTGAAACTAGATTCTGATGCCTGGTATAAGAATTCCTGGTAAATTCCTAAGATGACCTTCAGTGAGTCCATATTAACAAGGTCTAGCATATGCACTCAGAAAATTTGGTCTGATAAACAATATTAAAATAAATTTTTATTCATCTTCTATAAAATGTTATTACTATCTTAAAGCTCTTAAAACACACACACTTGCATACATACCACATGCATACAGATCAGAATTATTACTACTTCCATGGAATATTAATAAAATCAAGTTAGTTATACATGCCACTCTTCTACAAGAGGTAAGCAAAATTATTATTCTTTCATTCATCAAACATATGATTGCCTAATTTGTGTCAGCCACTATGCTAGAAAATACAGATTCAAAGCTGGATAGCACATTGTTCCTGTTTCAAAGAATTTGATGTCTTTGGAGAGTTTGGTTCTTGAATAAATACTCACACAGCAGTGGCAGCTTATATAAAGTACAATAATAGGAGATAAGTGAAGTTTTCACACTGGAGCAGAACAAAAGCTAAGATCTTTGGGATGAGCAAGAATTTACCAAGTGGAAACAGTTGGGAAGTGGAGGAGATTTTCAGGTTAAGGTACCAGAAGAGGCAAAAGCATAAAAATCTGAAATAACATAGTGTATTTGCAGAAGGACAGGTAGTTTGGCACGGTGGAGTTCAAAGTTATATTTCTCAAACTAAATCATCTAGGGTTCTAATTCTTGCCAAAAGCATAAACCAAGTGTAATATGCTCATGCTTTCTTTCCATATTTGCATGCCATCTCTATTAGTTACTTAAAAATTGGCATTAAATCAATTCACTCGAATTACAATTTTTAAATAATTGTACTATTAAATAAAAAGTCCATGGTTTAACTTAGGGCTCACTGTATAGCACAGTTCTGTGAATTTTTAAAAAATTTATTCTCTTATCATATAGTCAATCTAACACTTCCCCTTTTAATAATATTCAGATATATATTTCAGTGCT
Organism: Dasypus novemcinctus; assembly: GCF_030445035.2. Classification (NCBI taxonomy): domain Eukaryota; kingdom Metazoa; phylum Chordata; class Mammalia; order Cingulata; family Dasypodidae; genus Dasypus; species Dasypus novemcinctus. The sequence goes on along the minus strand of NC_080681.1, from coordinate 26,808,624 downwards.
GTTAATTGCAACCACAATAATGTGCTACCATCATCAAAATCCATTGCCAAAATATTTCCAATATTCCAAATAGGAACCTGTACATTTTAAGCCTTAAATGCCCACTTCCTATCCCCACCCCATCCCCTAGTAAACAATATTCTAGATTCTGAGTCTGTGAGTTTGCTTAATCTAATAGTTTCAAAGCAGTGAGAACGTACAATATTTGTCCTTTTGTGTCTGGCTTACTTCATGCAAGGTTCATCCATGTTATAACATTTATCAGTATTTCATTCCTTTTTATGGCTGAATAATATTTCATTGTGATATATATATATCACTGTTTGTTTAGCCATTCATCGGTTGATGGACACTTGGGTTGCTTTCATCTTTTGGCAATTACAAATAATGCCACTATGAACACTGGTATACAAATATCTGTTTGAGTCTCTGCTATCAATGCTTTTGGGTATATGCCTAGTGTGGGGATGTGGGGTGATAAGTATTTTGACAATAAGCTTTCTGAGGAACTACCAAAGGGTCTTCCACAGTGGCTGTACCATTTTGTATTGCTACTAGCAGCGAATGAGTATTCCTATTACTCCACATTGTACCACTTTATATATATATATATATATTTTTGATAGTTGCCATTCAAATGGGTGTGAAATGCTATCTCATTGTGGTTTTGATTTGCAGTTCCCTAATGGCGAATGATGTTAAGCAATTTTTTGTGCGTTTTCTGGCCATTTGTGTATCTTCTTTTTCAAATCTTTTGCTCATTTTTAAATTGTACTATTTGTCTTCTTGTTTACTTTGAGGACCAAAAGTTTTTTATTTTAATGAGGTCCCATTTACCTATTTTTTCTTTTGTAGCTTGTGCTCTGGGTGTAAAGTCTAAGAAACCATTAGCTAACACAAGGTCCTGAAGACATTTCCCTACATATTCTTCTTGGGAAATTGAGAGATCCATTTTGAGATGATTTATGTATATGATGTGAGGATGTGAGGTAGGGTCCCCCTTCTTTTTTTCTTTTTTTCAAATGGAGATCCAGTTTACCCAGCTCCATTTGTTAAGAGACTACTTTTCCCAGTTGAGTGATCTTTGCCATCTTGTCAAAAATCATAGATGTGAGGGTTGATTTCTGAACTCTCAATTCCATTTCATTGTTTTATATGTCTGCCCTTGTTCAAATACCATGATGTTTTGATTACTATGGCTTTGTCATAAGTTTTAAGATTGGTTAGTGTGAGTTATTCAACTTAATTCTTCTTTTTCAAGATGTTTTTTAGCAATTTGGGGCCCCTTACCCTTCCATATAAATTTGATGATTGGCTTTTCCAAATCTGCAAAGAAGTTTTTTGGGATTTTTATTTGGATTGCATTGAATCTATAAATTGCTTGGGTAGTATTGACATCTTAATGATATTTAGTCTTCTAGTCTATGAACACAGAATATTCCATTTATTTAGGTCTTCTTTAATTACTTTTAGCAATATTTTGTAGTTTCCTGTGTACAAGTCCTTTGCATCATTGGTTAGATTTATTCCTAGAATTTGATTCTTTTAGTTGCTATTGTGAATGGAATTATTTCATGATTTCTTCTTCTGATTGTTCATTGTTTGTGTACAGAAATACAGAAACACTATGGATTTTGGGGTGTTAGTCTTGTACCCCACCACTTTGCTGAATTCATTTATAAGTTCAGGATTTTTCAGGATTTTCTGTATATAAGATCATGTCATCTGCAAATAGGGAAAGTTTTACTTCCTCATTTCCAGCTTCAATGCCTTTTATTTCTCTTTCTTGTCTAATTGCTCTGGCAAGAACTTCAAGCCCAATGTTGAATAACAGTGGAGACACTGAGCATCCTTGTCTTGTATCCGTTCTTGGAAAGAAAGCTTCAGTCGTTCACCATTAAGGAAGATGTTAGGTGTGTACCTATCATATATGCCCTTTATCAGGTTGAGGAGTTTCCTTCTATTCCTAAGGTTCTAAGTGTTTTTATCAAAGGCCTTTTCTGCATCAACTGAAATGATCATATGTTTTTTTCCCCTTCATTCTGTTCAAGTGATGTATTACATTAATGGATTATTTTATGTTGAATCTACCTTGCATACCTCACAGAATGAATTAGGGAATGTTCCCTCCATTTCAATGTTTTTGGAAGAGTTTGATTAGAATTTGGTCTTCTTGACTATTTGGTAGACTTCCCCCTTGAAGCCATCTGGTCCTGGACTTTTCTTTGTTGGAGTTTATCATGATTTAACTTCATTACTACTAATTGGCTTGTTTAGCTCCTCTATTTCTTCTTGAGTTAATGTCAGTAGTTTGGGTGTTTCTAAGAATTTTTCCATTTAATTTAGTTTATTTAATTTATTTGGCATACAGTTATTCATAGTATCCTCTTGAAGTCCTTTTTAAATTGGCAGGATTTTAGTTCTGTCCCCCTTTTCATTTCTAATTTTCTTTGTTTGTATCCTCTCTCTTTGTCAGTCTAGCTAAAGGTTTATTGATTTTTATTGATCTTCTCTGAGAATCCAACTTTTTGTTTTGTTGATTCTCTCTGTTGTTTTGTTGTTTCCTTTTTCATTTATCTCTGCTCTAATCTTTATTAATTCCTTCATTCTGCTCACTTTTGTTTGCCTTTGCTCTTCTTTTTCTATTTCTCCTAGTTTTCAGGTTAGATCTCTGATCTGAAGTCTTTCTTATTTTTTAATGTAAGCATTTAGACTTCTAAATTTCCCTGTTAGCACTGACTTCCCTACACCCCATAAGTTTTGGTATGGTATATTTTCATTTTTGATCAATTTGTATTTCCTAATTTTATTTCTGATTTCCTCTTTAATCCATTGGTTGTTTAAGGGTATGTTGTTTAACTTCTATATATTTGTGAATTTTCTATTTCTCCCCCTCGTATTATAATTGCTAGCTTCATTCTGTTGTGGCTGGAGAATACACATTTTATGATTTCATTATTTTTTTACTTTATTGAGACTTATTTTGTGACCCAATATATGTGCTATCCTGGAGAATGATCCATGTGCACTTGAGAAGAATGTGTACTCTGTTTTTATTGGGTCAAGTACTCTACATAAGCCTGCTAGGTCTCATTGGTTTAAAATATCATTGAAGTCTTGTACTCCCTAATTGATTTTCTGACTAGATGCTCTATCCATCATTGAGGGAGATGTGTTAAAGCCTCTTACTATTAATGTAGAAACAATAATGTCTCCCTTCAAATGTCTCAGTATTTGCTTTATATATTTTGTGCCTCTTCTGTTAGGTGTATAAATATTTATAATTGCTACATCTTCCTGTTGAATTGTGTCTTATATCAGTATATAATGGTCATCTTTTTTCCTTGTAACTGTTCTTGACTACAAGTTTGTTTTATATGATATTAGTATAGCCACCCCAGCTCTCTTTTGCATATTAGTGGTATGGTATATTTCCCCCTACCTTTCCCCCTCAACCTACTTGTATCTTTTATTTTAAGGTGAGTCTTTTGCAGACAGCCTATGGTTGGGTCATGCTTTTTTATCCTTTCTTCCAAGGTCTGCCTTTTGGCTGGAAAGCTTAATCCATTTACATTTAAAGTCACAACTGATAATACAGTCTTTTCTTCTGCCATTTTACTTCTGCCATTTTACTATTTAGTTTTTGTAAATCTTTGATCTTTCTTGTTCCTCACTTCCATTAAAACTTAATTTTATATTTATTTGCTGTTTTGTTTTGTACCATATTAAGTGCCTTCTCATTTCTATTTTTCATCTATTTTCCCTGTGGGTGCTATAGGTTTAAAATTTAACATCTTAAATATATAACAGTCATATTTGGATTGATATCAAGTTAATATCAATAACATGCATATATATTTTTCCTATACCCTTCTATTCCCCCATCATTTATTGTACTTGTTACCACTTACATTTTTGTATATAGTATGCCCAAAACTTAGATTTATCATGACTTTTTATGCATTTGCATTTTAGCACCTATAGGAAGTAAGAAGTGGAGTTACATACCAAACAATACAACACAATATATGGGCATTCCAATTACCCAAATGGTAAATACAAGTATTTATTTCTTTATGCAGCTTTGAACCACTGTCTAGTGTCCTTTACTTTTCATCTGAAGAACTCCCTTTAGTTTTGTTTGTAAGACAAGTGTAGTTGTGATGAACTCCCTCAGATATTATTTATCTGAGAACATCTTAATCTTTCCCTCATTTTTGAAAGAGAATCTCACCATATATAAAATTCTTGGCTGACAATTCTTTCCCTTTGGCATTTTAAGTACTTCAACCCACTGCCTTCTTGCCTCCATGTTTTTTATGAGAAATCAGCCCGCAATCCAATTGGTACTCCCTTGTATGTAACATCCTGCTTTCCTCTTGCAGCTTTCAGAATTCTGTCCTTGTCCTTTGTATTTAATGGTGTAATCAATATATGACAGGGTGCTTTCTTCTTCATATTTATCCAACTTGGTGTTCTCTGAGCTTCTTGGATGTGCATATTCACATCTTTTGCTTAGTTAGGGGATTCTCTGTCATTATTTCTTTGATTATTCCTTCTGACACTTTTCTCTCTTTCTTCTCCTCCAGAACTCCCATAATGAATATACTGGTGCATTTGATGCTGTCCCATGGCTGTCTTATGCTATTTTCACTTTTAATATTTCTTTTTTCTTTGTTTCTCAGCATGACTCATTTCAAATGTCTTATTTTCAAGTTCACTGATTCTTTCTTCTGCCAGCTCTAATCTGCTCCTGACACTCTCTTGAGCATTTTTTAATTTCAGTGTTTGTCATCTTCAATGCCAGTCATTCTTCTGGTTCCTTTTAAAATTTCTATCTCTTTACTTAGACTCTCATATCATTCATTCATTCATTCATTCATTCATTTTTTCCCTGATATCTTTTCGATCTCTCTCTGTACTCTCCTTCATCTACTTGACCATTTTAAAGATGATTTTTTAAAAAGGTTTTGTTTGGTATATCCTCATTCTCATCTTCTTTATTGTTATTTTCTGTATTTTTATCACCTTCCTTTGGATGACCCATCATTTCCTGTTTGTCTTGTACTCTTGCTGCACATTTTACATTTTAATATTTTAAAATTTTAACTCTGGTGTTTCCTACATGGAATTTCTGTTTTGTTTTGTTTTGTTTTTATCAGCTGGTCATAAGACAGAGGTTTTCTTGAGTCAATCTTTCTGGCTGGAACTTCTGCTCAAGGAGAATGCATTGTACAGGGTCTTTCCTGTCTTTCTGAGCTGCTGTCTTGCCCTGGGCTTTTGCTTGTTAAAATGTTTTGGAGTTCCCATTTTGACAGGAGTTTGGTTGTACCCTCTATTTCCTAGGAGATAGACCTTCCTCTTCTGGAACTGTCCCAGACAGTCCACCTCTGTCTTTTTTTTTATACTAACTTCATTGTCTCAAGCTCCTTTTGCTTAGAAGGCAAATTCTAGGAGGAGATTCACCCTGGAGAAGTCTTTACAAAGTCAGTCTTTCCCAGCCAAAACAGTACCAGGGACTCACAAAGGGAGTGCAGATTGGCTCCAAAGGGTCCTGGGAAAGGGATCAGGAAAGTGACAAAAGCTTCTCCAATGACGTTCCAAAGCTGAGCTTTCCTGGACTGCACAGCAAGTGCAGACCTTCAACTCATTGTCCCCTGCATCTTTAAATCTCCACTGCTTTTTCCCCTATGGGGGATGCTGAAACAGTGCCCTAGCTTTTTCTCCAGGGCAGGTTGAAACAAGAGGTGCTCTTGTACCAGGGGTCCAAATCCTCTAATCAAAAGACATGATAAGTGATCTGTTGGGCTGGACCCACCCCTGGTCTTGTGGAGGAGAATTTTTTTATGTCCCTTTCTGTCATTAGTGAGCTAGCCAGGAACTGGACCCCCACCCAGGCAAAAGTGGAGGATGGGTGCCTGTAGCCACTGTGCAAAGAGAGTTATTTACAACTCTTCGTCGTGATTTATCAGTCACTTCCTCTTGCACTTTCCTGGATGCATTCAGTGTTTTTTTGGCCTCTTGAGTTTCAAAACAGTTGTTTCAGGCAGTTCCTGCCTATTTAATAGCTCTTCTGGTGAAAGGACTGAGTCTTGGAGTTCCCGATTCAACCCTCTTCCCTGGAAGTCCCCTCAATTCGCTCTTAAACTACGTTTATTTTAAAAGTAAATTCTTTCATTATCATAATTTTTTTAAAAAACTATCACTTTTTGAAAATATAAGGTAATACATCAAAGATAAAATTAAAATGTATTAAATTCTAGTTAGATAACTTTGGCTGCTAAAAGACTCTAAGTGGAGATCTGTTATCTTTTGGTTTAAAGGATATTAGTGTTAAAAATTTTAAAAACAACATTGAAATCTTCCTCTTATATTAATCAGAACGTATAGAAGATAATTACAAGAGGAACATTTTACCCTATGTTTTAAGGCCATGTTTGTGTAGTCTCCTAAAAACCATTTCACATACTACCAGGAGGACACATCCCATATTTTAGAAAACCTGGACTCTAGGATTTGGGTGGTAAGAGACAACAAGTGGAGAAGAAATAAGATTTAAAATATTTAAGGCCTATGAAGCCCAGTCTACCCAAGTGTTCTTGTGTAGTATAGATTAATTACACTATACAACTGCACTTATTAGTTAGGAAATGAATCAGGCCTTAAAGGAGCATTGAGATTATTAGTGCAGAGAGAAAAAAAAAGGAACCAGGGAAAGTTCTCTAGCAAAAGCACCTTGTAGATGTTCAAAGTATATTTGTTTCTTGGCTCACTGGAACAGGAAGAGCCCAAAGTGTTGGACAATAAGGAAGCAGTATTTGGAAGAAGAAAGAAATCCATTTAAATTAGAGGTTTTCAGGAGCAGATGTGGCTCAAGTGATTAGGCACCTCCCTCCCACATGGAAGGTCCCAGGTTCAGTTCCCAGTGCCTCATGAAAAAAGAAGAGGCACAGACACAACAAGCAGACAGTGAATGCAAACAATGAGGGGAAAGGAGAAATAAACAAAATAAATCTTTTAAAAATAATTAAATAAATTAGAAAGGTTGTGTGCCAATATTGGCCAGACTGAATTCAGGATTATTTATTAATACCTCTAAAATCTTTTCCTTCCCTCTTTCCTCATTCTGTGAAGGCACTACTTCCTGAAGCAAATTTCTCTGGTTGCCGAACCAGAAATGATTATGAGTTTCTGCAGCTGTGTATTTTTTCTACCTTCCATGTAACTGTATGGATCTTGTAACTTTTCCAGTTCATTTTTTAAAATGCTTACTAAGTATCTTTGAGCTAAATTGATTTGTGACCCATTTTAGTAAATTTACAGGTCTTCATTAAATCCATTTGTGTACTGATGTTATTCCCAAATCTATCTTTTTCTGTCCCAGTGCCATCATTTTCTATTTCTTTCATTTTAACAAAAATTGTAGCTATTAATATTTAAACTATTTACTTATAATTTGTTGCAAGCCACCTTAAATAATTTTTGAAAAATTGTGTGCTGATATATATGATAAAGAAAGAGACTTCAAATTCCAAATCTGTAGTCATTCTTGATATCACCTTCTTTCTCTATGCCTATATCTAATCAAACAATAAATATTGCCTACTCTATTCTCCTTATGTCTTTCCAGGTTGTCCCTTTACATCAATCCCCAGTTGCTACCTTAATTATGCATTCAGTTTTCTCAAATAAGTTGCTAAAAGGGCATCTTTATCAGTCAGATGCCTTCTAGCTTCTCCTGATTTAAGATTTTCTTCATAGAGCTTCCAGAGCAAAAAATAGCAATTCATTATGTTACTACTTTGCTTAATGTCATTCAGTGGCTCCCTGTATTCAGAATTAAGTCCAACTTCTATGCTGTAGCATACTAGACCCTGGCAACATGCTTTCTCTTTAGCTAACTACTATATCAAATATCTTTAGACTCATCTCTCATAATGAACCTCTTAAATTCTACGTTATAGATCCACTGGGCTATTTATGATTTTCTACCATACCATGCACTCTCAACTTTCTCTTAGTGTCCTTGAACTAATACAGTATGAGAGAACTTTTATTAATGAGGATTGACTAATAGCCCAGATCTATGAGCCAGGCGATCTTAGAAGGTAGGTGTCAAAGTGGACAAATAAGCTGCACCTTCTCCTGGGAGTTAGAAAGAAATGCGGGAGATCAGACAAGCCTCAATGCTACTTGCCTAAGGCAAGACAGTTATTATAAATTCACCAAAGAATATTCTCTCCTCTCACCATCACCATACATCATAGGTCATTGGTAAATGGCCTAATAGTTAGGTGATCAACAACTTGAGTGATTAGAATTTCTCAGCAAATGTGTGAGTTCCTCATTATCAGGAAGGTTTTCTTATTTTTTCATAAGATAATAAGAAAAGTTTGTTTCTGATAGCCTCTGTAATCCCTAACTTCCTGAAAGAATCTATATGAAATGACAAAAATGGTGGTCCCACCCATCCCAATCTAGGGATATATTCTCACCTGAGCTCAGTATACCCAAAGTATGTGGATTAAGTAGAATAAAGCTCAAAATTCCAAGTTTTGGATATAATTTATAACAACTTATTAATTATTAATTTCCAATTGCCTCGTTACTTTCTGGCATAGAAGACCAACCTTAAATTTCTTTGTTAGGATATATAGATTCTTAAACACAGCATTATCAGGGGCAAAAAGAAGAACAGTAATGACTTGGCAATAAGAAATTACTTCAACAGAGGAGCGGATGTTGGGTTTAAGTGATGGACTCCATTTGAGAAAAGTGAACCCATTAAAAAATCAATACTTCTAGCTCTAGGGGGTCTTAGAAAATGTTTTTAAATCTTGCCAAAAAAACTGAGAACTTGAGAGCATTTCACCTGGCATAGAATTTAGGCTTCAGATTTGTCAGTCTCAAAACTTGAGAAGATAAAAAACAAAAGCAAAAACAAAAACAAACACTCTAAATATTGATTAACAAAGGATTTATAGGGAAAAAAATCATAAAAATGCTAACTATAGAAACAATTTGCACAATCCTATCTTTAGTAGAACTCCCTAGGTTAGAAAACAGGATGTGTATTGTTTACATACTAAAGACTAAGTACATAAACTTTCTCTAATAATACAAGTTGACTGAGTTCTTAATGCTGATCAGTGCTGCCTTTATGTTTTCAGGGTGTTGGGGAAGGGGTGAAGAAATCTTAAAGCTTTGCTATCTTATAGGGTAATATAAACTCCTAGAGGTTTATCTATCATCCCACTGGCACATTTGATAATTCAGTTGAAAATGAATGCCAGTTCACCACTCACCACAGGACTTCAATGTTTCTATTTGCAATCTACAGAAAGCTGAGCCAAGTACAAACAGCAAATTTTATTTTGCATCTCTAGCTGGGATAATTCTGTGGTAAACTAAAAAATTAAAAGTCCAGTTTTTCTCAGGTTCAATCAAAATATTCCAACTTTAGAACTAAGGGATCTTCTATGAAAATACCAAATTTGGAATTCATTTAATATGTTCATTTTCTCTCCCTCAGCTCACCATGTATTAACAGACCTTCTCCACCCTCCCATCTCACTATTTTATGGATTACAGGAAATTAAAAACAAAAAGAACTTAGATTGAACTCACTACATAGAAAGTTGAGTCCAAGAGGCAAGGTCACATGAGGGTGTCACATGGAGTACGTCTAGTGTACAGGGATTATCTTATTCTGATTGGAATCCTGCAGAATTTATTTGTTATAAAATTTGGAAAAGATTACTAGCAACTCTAATTATATCTTTCCTTTGAAGTAAAAAAAATGAACAACTGGAAACAACTCTGATGTTTTATGATTATTGTGTGGGACAATCTGCCTGACTAAGGGGAACAGGTATGTGTGGCTGCTTCCATTGCACACAAAAAAGCTCATTCACTCTTAGTATTTAATTTCTACTGCAAAAATTACCTGTGAGATTCAGGGTTTTGCAATAAGTTTTTCTTCTTTTTTTCATATTCTTTTCTAAATGCTTATAAGCATCTCACAAATTTATATCCTTTCGAAGATTGTTTTCTTCTTACAAAGATATCTATTTCTCTAAGAAACTACTAAATATTAGCTCAAATCCTAACATCAATTTGATTCCTGATTTGAGTCAATTTTATATCAAATTTGGATTTCTCCTTGGCTTTGTTTATCTTTTCTGGAGCTTCCTTCTCTAAATCACTCTCTTGGATTATGTTCCAATAAACAGAGCTATTCATTCTGTTGATATAAAGGGATGAATTTTGAAGACAGCAAAATGGCAGTTAGATATTGATTTGTTGATACAGTGGAACTTTACTATTATATTTCCTACTGATCTCAGCTATCTGGGCCATGATGAATTCTAAACTATTTTGAAGTATTTGTAAGTAGTACAACAGCCAAGATTTACACAGAGTGAGTATGCACATGGGGCCTCAGAAATCATCCACTGCAATCTCTCAGACCTAGAGATGAAGAGACATCAAGTTATATACCTAAAGATGCAGGTCTAGTAAATAGCAATGATAGTACTCAAAAACTGGTCTTCTGATTTCCTCTCCAGGATTGTTTCCACTCTACCGCAAATGACTTTACCTAAGTTAAATAAGGGCCTAAATTAATAAGCTATTATACTACCCAAGATAGAGTTAACCATTCTTTGCTCTTTTTTTCCTTATTAGAGAATGTGTGGGCTTGCAGAACAAACATGCATAAAATACAAGATTCCCCATACCCACCAACCAAAGGGATGCTGATGCAAAATACCAGAAATCTGTTGGCTTTTGTAAGGGGTATTTATTTGGATTAGAAGCTTACAGTTACCAGGCCATAAGAGCAACTTACTTCCTTCACCAAAGTCTGTTGCCACAAATTGGAACAAGATGGCTGCCAATGTCCGCAGTGTCTGGGAGGGTTCAGCCTTCCTCTTCCTGCTAAGGCTCCATGGTTCCAGTTTCTTCTGTTCTCAGCTATAGATTAGCATAAGGCTCATCTCTCTCCCCAGGGCTCATTTCTTTCTAGGCTTTCTTAGCTTTTGGGGCCGCTGGTCTCTTCAGCTGCCTCTATCAGGCAAAAGAATGGCTTGGCTCTCTCCTTGGGGCTCCAGCATCCAAAACTAAACTCTCTGCGTTCTCCTTCTCCATGTGTTTACTTCCTTACCTTTGATTGAGCATCCATTTATATAGCCCACAAGGAGGGGGCAGGGACTCAAACCAAATCGCTCTAATGACACAGTCAAATAAAAACCCTAATCTTGATTTAATAATGTAAAAGTGAAACCTGAATCTAATATGCTCAGATAAGTGGAGCCACTTAAATAAGGCAAAAATTATAATGCTCTGTATAATATTCTGGGTTTTTTTCCCCATGGCCCTTAGTTTTAAAACCATTGTCTGGGGAAGGAGGGGATGATTCAGAAGAATCACATTACTTTGATCTCCTTGAAGAATATCTTTCACAAAGCTGCATTCAGTAACCTGCACTGCTGTGACATTGGTCTACATGCCTCAGAAAGTCTATGCATCATAGGGAACATAGAATAATGTCAATGAGAGCCCTTCACATTGAAGATACTACCAGTGATGCTGCTTAGAGTGGTAAGTTGCAGAAACTCTTCATGGAAGCATGGAAATAGAGACTGCTGTATGATACCCATTAACTGCATTATATTTATCATTGGAAAGTGTGGGGTAATTCATTCCTATGCAATGTCCCCTTTATGAAAGAGTGAGACATGGATAGTTCCCTGAATATTAACAAAAACATTTCTTAAAGATTTCAGTTCATATTTTCCTCATGGAAAATTTAGATTATTGTTTGCCATTTGTGTTTTGATTGCCATGAAGTTCAACAGTCAGAAATTTGGAGAGACCATAGCTAGAGTATATGTGTTCTAAATTTTCTTCTTATCTCATTTTTATTTTCTACTTTGTTTCCTGACCTTCTCTATATTTTATTTCATTTACCAACCAACTAACCTGAACATGAATGTTCAGTGTACCTGGTAGAAAACTAAAAGAATAAGGTCAAGGTTTGTCTACAACTGGCATATATAAAACTGGTTATAGTTTTAAAAAATTGTACTGGGTAAATCTCATACCCTGTGGCTAACAGGGATCCCTTTTCCCTCTGGATCTTAATGTAATATACACCATAAAACTTAAGGAAGCCTTTCTTTGGTTAGTAGGCCTCCTCATCCCCTATCTTGTTTCTTCAAATGACTAGCAGGCTATTTGCTGGAGATTTAGAGGAGATGATCCCTTGCAATGTTCCCCAGAGAGCTCTAAGAGAACCTTGATGAGTAGAGAAATAGGCAATAAAATTAGGTACCTTGGTCAATTTTCCTCATCTCAAACTCATAATCACATCAGTCCCACGTTGAATACAGTCCAGATAGCTTTCAAGAGGGTTGTATAAAAGATTAAATAAAGTGATAGTGAATACTTTTGTCTCAGAGCCAGGATTAATCATCCTAGGAAGGCTGAAATGAGCATAGAAGAGCTAAGTATAAAATAATATCTAATATTTGGTCTTAGAATAGCAATTTAAGTGACGTTTACAATGTATTTTCCCACTTGAAATGTAAGATTTTATTTTGAATAATAATATTGAGAAACTCTTCATTTAAGTCAGTATAACCATGGCCGGCGGAATGGCCCATATTTTTGTTACCTGTGGACTCCCAACAATCTTGGAAGTATTCAAATTTTAAAGCTTATTATCTATGTTATAAAAAAAATAGAGAGAATAGCAAAAAATGATCTGAATAACATGATGATATAATTAAATAGCTTGAAATGTGGGGGTATAAATATGACTCCAAAAAAACCCACATTCTTCTCAAACATACACAAATATTTTGATGAAAATTGACAATTAAGCTACAAAGGAAATTGTTATACAATCCAAAGAACCTTATCTTATAGACCAGAGGTTGGCAAACTCTGATTCCTGGGGCAAATTAGCACATTGTTTGTTTTGTAACTGAAGTTTTATTATAATACAGACATGACCATTCATTTGTGTAATGCCTACAGAAAAGTTTGCTGGCCCATTATAGGTATCAACAACATAAAAATGACCCAAAAGGCCATTTGAAAGTTTGATATGATTATCAAATTGTAAATTAAAGAAGAAATCATAATGGAAATGAATTAAAAAGGGAATCATAATGAAAATGAGGATATATTTAAAACTGACAATTATGAAAGCATTATAATTCAAAACTTATAAGATGCAGCCTGTTTTAATTTCCCAGTTGCTTGAACAAATACCATAAAAGGGCAATGTAACAACAGGAACTAATTGGCTTATAGCTTCAGAGGCCAGAAGACTTGTTTCTTCCTGGGGTCTTTATCTTCAGGCTGGCCAGCAATCTTCAGGAGGCCTTTGGCTTTCCTGTTGCATGGTAATGAACCTGGTGGCATCTTCTCCTTCTCTTCTGGGTTCTGTTGACTTCCAGCTTCTAGCTTGTCCCCATGGCTTAATCCATCATGTCCAATTTCCACTGCCAATAAGAACTACAGCCATGTTGGATTAAAGTTCACATTCATTCAATGTGGGCACATCCTAACTAATAACATCTTCAAAGGTCCTGGTTACAAGTGATTCATTCTCATAGTTACAGAGGTTGGGAACCGAACATGCATTTGTGGGGAACATGATTAAATCCCCAACACATGCAAAGTAGCACTCAGAAGAAACTACATAGGATTAAATACATTCATTACCCAAAAATAAAATAAAATGAAATAAATGACTTAGAAATTCCACTCAGTAAACTAGAGAAAAAGAGTAAATGTAAAGAGAGTAAATTAATAAATTAGCCAGTGTAAAATCTCAAAATAACAAAAAAGAAATAATGGAAAACATTCTTATTTTCCAAAATAAAAATGATCAAAAAACAAAATGATCCTTTCAAAAAAATCTTGATTAAAATAAATATCTCAGAAGGTCTGATTAAGAGAAAATAAAAGTAACCCTTCCTTATATTTTCCAAAGTGTTTTATCAACATTATAGTTTCAACCACATACCCAACAATCTCCCATGTTCATCTACTCCGCCCAACTCTCCCCCCAATTCCTTGGGCCATCTGACCCATCCTCCCTGCCCTAGCCCTCTCAAGCCTGCAAAGCCCTACCCAATAATGTACCTATGCCCCCGTCTTATCCCTTCCCTGCACAACTACTTACCTCCGCTTTATCATAGATTTCACCCATGTAGGTATCAGCTCACAACCTTCCTCTCTCCCCCGCCCCCCAATTTCCTGTAAGCTTATCATCCAATCTCTAGCTCTCTGGGACAGCTCAGTTTGCTTCTTTCATATCAGAGAGGTCATGTAGTATTTGTCCTTCAATGCCTGGCTTGCTTCACTCAACATAAGGTCTTCAAGATTTATCCATGTTATCCCATGTGTTCCTTTCTATAGCTGAGTAGTATTCCATTGTATGTATATACCTCATTTTGTTTATCTACTCATCTCTTGATGGGCATTTGGGTTGATTCCAACTTTTGGCAATAGTGAATAATGCTACTATGAACATTGGTGTGCATATATTTCTTTGTGTCCTTGTTTTCAGTTCTTCTGGGTATATACCCAGCAGTGGAATTGCTGGGTCATATGGCAGATCTATAGCTAGTTTTTTGAGGAGCTGCCAAACTGTCCTCAGAATGGCTGGATCCTTCTGCATTCCCATCAGCAGTGGATGAGGGTTCCCATTTCTCCACATCCTCTCCAACACTTGCAGTCTTCTGTTTTTTAATAGCTACCAGTCTAATGGGAATATGATAGTATCTCATTGTAGTTTTGAATTGCATTTCCCTAATAGCTAGTGATTTTTAGCATCTTTTCATGTGCTTTTTAGCCATTTATATTTCTTCTTTGGAGAAGTATCTGTTCAAATCTCGCATCCATGTTTTAAATGAGTTGTCTTTTTATTTTTAAGATAAAGGATTTCTTTATATATGCAGGATACTAATCTCCTATCAGATATATGGTTACCAAATATTTTCTCCCATTGGGTAGGCTGTCTTCACTTTCTTAACAAACTCCTTTGAAGTGCAAAAGGCTTTAATTTTGAGAAGGTCCCATTTATCTATTTGTTCTTATGCTGCTCATGATTTGGGTGTGAAGTTCATGAACCCTTTTCCTATTACAAGTTCCTGTAGATGCTTCCCTACATTGCTTTCCAAGATCTTTATGGTCTTCACTCTTACATTTAGGTCTGTGATCCATATTTTATATTTTTGTATAAGGGGTGAGATGATAATCCTCTTTCATTCTTTTAAATATGGATATCCAGTTTTCCAAGCACCATTTGTTGAAGACGCCATTCTCTCCCATTTGAGTGTGCTTGGTAGCTTTACTGAATATCAGATGACTGTAAATGTGAGAATCTTTATCAGAACTCTTAATTGGGTTCCATTGGTCAGTATGTCTATCCTTGTACCAATACCATGCTGTTTTGTCCACTGTAGCTTTGTAGTGAGTTTTAAAGTCAGGTAGTGTGATTCCTCCATTTTTCTTTTTCAATATGTCTTTGGCTATTCAGGGCCTCTTTCCTTTCCAAACAAATTTCATAGTTAGTTTTTCTAGTGCATTAAAAAATGCTGTGTTGATTTTTATTAGGATTGCATTAAATCTGTAGATCAGTTTGGGTAGGAAGATATTTAGTCTTCCTATTCATGAACAGGGAAATACTTCCATTTATTTAAGTCTTCTTTGATTTCATGTAACAGTGTTGTGCAGTTTTCTGTGTATAAGTCTTTTACATCTTTAGTTAAATTTATTCCTAGGTATTTGATTTTTTAATTTACTCTTGTAAATGGTATTTTTTTTCTTGATTTCCTCCTCAGATTGCTCATTATTGGTGTGCAGAAATGTTACTGATTTATGCACATTGATCTTATAACCTGTGACTTTACTGAACTCATTTGTAAGTTATAGAAGCTTTGTTGTAGATTTCTCAGGGTTTTCTATGTATAGGATCATGTTGTCAGCAAATAGTGAAATTTTGACTTCTTCCTTTCCAATTTGGATGCCTTTTACATCTGGTTCTTGCCTCAGCGCTCAAGCAAGTACTTCTAACATAATGTTAAACAGGAGGGGTGACAGAAGGCATCTTTATCTTGTTCCTGATCTTAGAGGGAAAGATTTTAGGATTTCACCATTATAAATGATGTTAGCTGTGGGTTTTTCATATATACCATTTATCATGTTCAGAAAATTTCCTTCTATTCCTATCTTTTGCAATGTTTTTATCAAGAAAAGTGCTGTACTTGTCAAATGCTTTTTCTGCATCTATAGATATGATCATGTGATTTTTTCCTTTGATCTTTTTATGTGGTGTAGTACATTGATTGATTTTCTTATGTTGAACCATCCTTGCATACCAGTGATGAAAACCACTTGGTCATGGTATATAATTCATTTAATGTATTGCTGAATATGATTAGCAAGTATTTTATTGAGGATTTTAGCATCTAGGTTCATTAGAGAGATTGGTCTGTAATTTATCTTTCTTGTGTTGTCTTTGTTTGGTTTTGGTATTAGAGTAATGTTGGCATCATAGAATGGGTTAGGCAATGTTCCTTCTGTGTCGTTAGTTCTTTCAGGAATGTTTGGTAGAATTCACCTGTGAAGGCGTCTGGCCTTCATATTTGGGAGATTTTTAATGACTAATTCTATCTCATTACCTGTGATTGGTTTGTTGAGATAATCAACTTCTTCATTTGTCAATATAGGCTGCTTGTGTGTTTCTAGGAATTTTTCCATTTCCTCTCAATTGTCCTTCTTGTTGGCATATAGTTTTTCAAAGTATCCTCTTATGATAGTCTTCATTTCTGTGGGATCAGAGGCTCAGCAGAGTTGCAACACCTACTCTCTGGTTTGTTGTACTTACCCAGGTCAGTTAACAGGGAGATGAAAATGGCCAACCATCACACCAGGAAAGCGAAAGTGCCTACAACTGCAAGCAGGAGATCTAAGACCCTCTCGATTTAGGGGTGGAGTGGACATCACCATCCTAGGGTCCACAGGATGGAGGAATAAAATAAGGATTAGAGTGAACTTACTGGTATTCTACTACAGAACTATTGTGCCTCTAGCAATGGAAGAAATTGTGTCATTAATGTGGAGACAGTGGCCATGGTAGTTGCTTAGGGCAGGGAGAGGGAAGAAAAGATGTGATGTGTGGGCATTTTCAGGACTTGGAGTTGTCCTAAATGATATTGCAGGGACAGATGCAGAACATTATATATCCTGCCATAACTCACTGAATGGACTGGGGATGAGTGTAAACTACAATGTGAACTATAATCCATGAGGTACAGCAGTGCTCCAAAATGTATTCACCAAATGCAATGAATGTGCCACAGTGATGAAAGAGATTGATGATGTGGGAGGAGTGGGGAGTTGGTGTGTGGGACATGTGGGAACCTCTTATATTTTTTAATGTAACATTTTTTGTGGTCTATGTATCTTTTTAAAAAAGACAATTAAATTTTTTTTAAAAAGCTAGGATGTAAACTATATATCTTAATATAAATAGAATTTCAAGTAGACAATGTAAGACCGATAGCCCTTTATAGTCACATATCTAATGTCGAAAGCTGGGATTGAATGACCTTGGTGATGACTTTGTAGGGTTAGTCTCGTGGTCTCAAATTTTGTGGTAGATATATGGGTGAGTGATTGTAAGTGATTTTACAAAAAAAAAACAAAAACAAAAACACCCCACACATTAAATCATTTCAGTCCGACAAGGGTTTGATATCCATGTTATATAAAGAGATCATACAACTCAAAGGTAAAAACACAATAACCCAATTAAAAAATGGACAAAATGCCTGAATAGTCATTTTTCCAAAGAGGAAATACATATGGCCAAAAAACACATGAAAAGGTTCTCAACATCACTAGCTATTAGGGAAATGCAGATCAAAACTACAATGATGTGGACCACTGACCACAAGGTGCAGCAGTGCTCAGAGATGTATTCACCAAATGCAATGAATGTCTCATTCATTGTTATGGGGGGAGGAGTGGGGTGAGGGGGGTGGGGAGTATATGGGGACCTCATATTTTTTTAATGTAATATTAAAAAAAGAAATAAAGACCAAAAAAAGAGAAACAAAAAAACAAAAAACAAACAAAAAAAAAACTACAATGAGATATCATTTCATTCCTTACCGAATGGTTGTATTAATAAAACTGAAAACCACAAGAGCTAGAGAGGATGTAAAGAAATAGGAACACTCCTTCACTGTTTGGTGGGAATGTAGAATGGTGCAGCCTCTGTGGAAGACAGTTTGGTAGTTCCTCAGGAAGCTAAATATAGAACTGCCGTATGAGCCAGCCATCCTGCCACTAGGAATATATTCAGAAGAACTGAAAGCAGGGGCATGAACACACATTTGTACACCAATGTTTATGGTGGCATTATTCACAATTGCTGAAAGATGGAAATAGCCCAAGTGTCCATCGACTGATGAATGGATAAACAAAATGTGGTATATAGATATTATGGAACACTATTCAGCAGCTGGAAGAAGAAATGAAATCGGGATGCATATGACAGCATGGATGAACCGTGAGGACATTATGTGGAGTGAAATAAGCCAGACACAAAAGGACAACTACTGTATGATCTCACTAATGTGAACTATGTATGATGTGTAAACTCATAGAGCTAAACTCTACAGCATAGAATGTGGGTTGAAAAGGGGGAGCTGATGCTTAATGTATGTATAATTTTTAATATGGTTGATTGTAAATGTGGGTCAATTGATGGTAACAATTATGGTAAGTATAACTAAGACTGCTGATTTGTAAATGTGATTGTGGAAATGGGAAGCATAGGAACATAAAAATCAATTGAAAGGAAGCTAGAGGAAAATCTAGGTACTATATAAAATAGTGATTTTGGTGGTGGATGAGGATTGTGCTAGTAGTACCAATAAAGGAATGGTTTTCTATTACACGGATTTAAGAATATGGCAATACATAGGGAAAATAAAACTAATGTAACACATGGAATTTAGATAACTGTAATATTGTAATTTGTACAGTAATGGCAAAGAAGATATATCAATTCTAAGGGACAATAATAAGGGATTATAAAGGGGAATGAGAGTTTCCCTTTTGGAGTAATGAAAACATTCAAAAATAGACTGAGGTGATGACAGCACAACTCTGTGATGAAAATGAGAGCCACTGAGTGTGCACTCTGGATATTGTACAAGGCATGGGACTGTATAATACAGTGAACACTGTGGTAGCTGATGGACTGTGGTTTACAGTACAAATATGAGAATGAATTATAACAAATGTAAAATACTAGTACATGGTGCTAATATTAGGATGGTTTGTGGGAAAAATACACCAAACATAAGAATCTGATGGGATGATAGCTGTTAGAAATATAGTTATTTATTATTGTCTTAGTTTAGGTTTCCTCAGAAGTAACCTGAGACAAGGACCTTGTTTAAGAATGCTCCCAGAAAAGTCCAATGGTTGAGTAAGGAAATGAGACAGAGAGGGAAGCAAGCCAAACCATGATGTATTATTTTAAAATGTACCACTGTAGGCAAATGAACTTAATTTCTCTAAGAAACTCTCAGAGGCATTACAGAAAACACATCTCAAAGTTAGCCCATCGACCGGGCAAAAGATATGACTATTTACCAGTTTCTATTAGTCACTGGTAGAAGTCTGCTTCCAGGTTTCATCAGAATCCAGCACTTTCAGTTTACCATTGGCACTGGAAGAAGGGTGAACGTGCTTAGACAAAGTAATGTATATGCTGGGAGTTGCAAGTTTTGCTGGTGTGTGTAGAGATTGTAAAGAACAATGATATAGGCAGGACACAAATAATATCTCCTATGCTTAACAAACTAGAAGAGAACAATTCCACAACCTAAAAAACATACAACCAACATTATTCCTATTGGTGAAACTTTAGAAGAATTTCCCTTAAAATAAGAAATAAGACAAAGATATTTAATATCACTGATGCAAGTCAATATTATATTGGAACCTGAACTGATGCAATAAAAACTGTATAAACAGAAAAGTGAGATGAGGTTCAAAAAAGAAAAGATGAGATCATCATTATTTGCAGGTATTATATATTTTTTCTAAATAGGAAATACTAGAAAAGCCACAACAACTATGGAATAATATTAAAAGCATTCAGTGGGAAGTGGATATGGCTCAAGCAATTGTGCTCCCACCTACCATATGGGAGATCTCTGGTTCGGTTCCGGTGCCTCCTAAAGAAGACAGCACACTGGCACAACAGGCAAGTGTGGTGAGCTGACGCAACAAGATGATACAACAAGAGACATGAGGAAAGCATAATGAGAGACACAAAAAAGCAGGGAGCAGAGGTGACTTGAGGGCTTAGTGCCTCCCTCTGACTTCGGAGTTCCGGGTTAGGGTTCCCAGTACCTCCTAAGGAAACAAGGAAGATGAACAGACACAGCAAGAACAAACAATGAGGAGGTGGAGAGAAATAAGTAAATTAAATAAATCTTTAAAAGGAGAGAGAGAGTTCAGCAAGATTTCTGGACATAAGATCAATATAGGAAATCATACCACTGCTATAAACCAGCAATAACCAAATAGAAAAATTAATAGAAGCAATAATCATGCACTCAATAGCAATAAAAACCATAAGAAAAAATAACAGCAATGTTATGAAGAACTTTATAAGCTTTACCAAAGGGTATAAAATAAGATCTGAATAACCTGAAACTTTTCATGAATGGGAAGATTCAAAACTGTAAAAATGTTAGTCCATCTAAATTAATTCATAAATTCAATGCCATTTCCATAAAAATGCAAAGAATGTTTATGGAGGAACTTGAAGAAATCATTCTAAAATTCAGACAAAGTAAGCATGTACTGAAAAGAACATGGAAAGAATTTAACTTACCATATATCAAGATGTTTTGTAAAATTAGAGTTTTTAAGATAGTGTCTTTTTGCATAGGAATAGATAGATCAGTGGAAGAGAAGAGAGAACCCAAAAACAGGCAAATCCATTTTGAAAAACTAGTATATAAGACAGATGGGGTATTTTTAAGAAAAGACAAAATTCCATATAAAGCATGACTCAATTGGCTTTCTCTATGGAAGAATAAATGAAATCATATTATCTCACATTATACAAAAAATTATTTCCACTTGTATTAAAATCTAAATATAAGAAATTAACATGATTGACAAAAATAGGAGATTAATTTTGTGAGCCTAAGATATGAATCTCTCATTAACCAAGGTGGCAAAACCAAAATTCCGAAAGAAAAATTTGTTAAATTTGACATCAAAATTATTATTGGTGTGTGTGTAGAACAAAAGTCACCATAATATTTTATAAGGAGCAGAGTAGAGGAAGATATCCCAGCTCTTGTAACAAAAAGGTAGGGCAGGTAGATGACAGAAGGAGGGGAAGAGATTTCTTTAAAGAATCCCTTATACCAGGGGTTCTCAAACAGGGGTCAGTGGACACCCAAGGGCCCCATGGAAAGGTTTCAGGGGGTCCATGAGCTTGAATTGAAGGAATTCAACTTCTTGTCTTCATTCTCTCTGACCTCTAACTGAAATCTAGCATTTCTTTCACTTATGAATGTATGCATTAAATAAATTACATTAGTATTTATTTCACCTGATCGGCAAAGGGTCTGTGGAACAAAAACGGTTAAGAACCCCTAACCTATACAATATTAGCTCCATGGAACAGGAGCTTTGTTTTATTTATATCTGTTTACTTGGTGCCTCAAATAATGCTCGGAACTTGGCAAGAGTTCTAGACAACTTGTTGAATAAATGAAAAAATAAATGAATGAATAAACAAATGAAATTCTATGTATCGATTTAAAAGACAAACAACCAAATAGGGAAAAAAAAATAGCCTGGGATATACCTGGGTAATTCTTCTAAGAGAAATGTGAATGGCCAAAAAACTGTGAAAACATGAACAACCTCATTAGTAATCAGGGAATTGCAAAGTAAAACATAAGTAAGATGTTATTTAAATCCCCTTTACATATTGGCAACAAGTAAAATGATTTTGCAAATATTACAAGATGTGGAGAAAAGGAAACTCTAATAAAGTGATGGTAAGAGAAAAATTGGCCTAGCCATTTTGCAAAGTAATTTGCAAAATGTAATATGTAGTGTTTCAGTTAGAGAAATGCCACCTGCTGCAAGTATCAAAGCCAAAAACTTCAGTGGCTTAAAATAGTAAATGTTTACTTTGTACAAAATGTTTTATTTCTGGTTGATTGGTTGCCTCCCATGTGGTCATTCAGAGACTCAGGTGTCTTTTGTCTACGCCTCCGTCATTGTCTGGTGCATGGAATCATTTGCATTCAGTCAGTAAATGAAGAGTAAAACAAGAGGTTTTTACAGATTAGCCAGATAATGATCACACCTCCTTCACTTAAATTACATTGATCAGAATTAACTACATGTCCACACATAACCGCTAATGAAGCTTGGATATGAATTCTATTTGCCCAGAAGAGAAAGATGTTTTTTGGTGCAGTTAACACCTTTGGAATATAGACTGTATGATTTATGTCAATGTTAAGTTTCTTGAATTTGATGATTGTACTTAACGTGGTCACGTAAGTGAATAATCCTGTTCTTAGAAATATTCATGGTAGTTTTAATTCCCAAAAGAGCATGATGAATCCAATCTACTCTCAAATGTTTAGAAAATAGATGTATTATAGATAGAGAGAGAGAGAGATAGATATAGATAGAATGATATAATAAATGTGGAAAAATGTGAAAAGCTGGTAAATCTTGGAGGCTGGACTGGGAGTATACTGGAGTTCTCTACATTAATTTTGTACTATATTTTCCAACTTTCCTGTAAGTTTCAACTTATTTCAAAATAAAAAGTTGTCTTTTTTTTTTTAATGTGCAGTTCAATATAGTCAAGCTACTTCTATTTCCAGCCAAGAAGGAATAACAGGGACTGGATTTACCCCCGCCTGAAACAAACAAAAAACTGATAAAATTTATGAAATGAGGGTTTTCATCAGGCAACAAAGGTCAGGGATCCCCAAGATACAGGAAACAAAAGAAGTGAACCTCACAATTGCTTCAACATACTGACTTGAGAGCGTTTCAAGGGCATACAACTGCAGGAGTCAAGGACTATGTTAGGCAAAAGGATTTGGAATCCAGAGCAAAAGAAAATAAAAGACCATCTAATGGGATGTTTTACCCATTATAACAAAAGGAAAATAGACTGTATTAGTACAGGTGCAGTGGGATGATGGGATAATAGATTTGGAAGTTTAGGAATAAAGATATCAAAAAGTAAGGAGCAGATGTGGCTCAAGCAGTTGGTGCCCACTTTACACATGGTTGGTCCCCGGCTTGGTTCCCAGTGACTCCTAAAGAAGACAAGTAGACACAACAAGCAGATGCAACAGACAGAACAGTGAGTTGTGGCAATGAGCAGATATAACAAGCAGGGAGTGGTTGTGGCTCAAGTGATTGGGCACCCACCTCACACATGGGAGGTCTGGGGTTCGGTTCCTGGTGTCTCCTAAAGAAGATGAGCAGACAGTGAGCAGATACAGCAAGCCAGCACAGTGACAAGGCAATGAATGGAAATAATGAACAGACAGATGAGGGAGCCATCTTAGAGGGAAGGGGAAGCTAAGGGTAAAAATAAAATGAACCTAGTATAAAAGATTAAAAATAATTCATATTAAAGGGAAACACATTGGTATAAAAACTTTAAAATAAAATCAGACACTAGAAAACTGGAAAAGAAAAATGAAAAATTAATAAAGTAAAAAATTATCAAGATACATCTAAAATTTCAACATTTTAATAGGCATAATTAAGATAACACTAGAATATTCTAAAAAACTGTAAAAGAAAATGAACTAGATAAAGGTAGAGGGAAATTAATAGAAAAAAATCAAAAAGATAAATCCCAAGAAGTTTAAACAGTAATAAGATAGAAGATAAAACAAGATAAAATGATTCTAAAATAAAATTCATACATTAAAAAAATAGGCAACATAAGGAAAAGAATCTAATTTAAATAGTCAAATAAGTTGCCAATTTAAAATACTAGAGGGGAAAAGAGAGAGGGAGACAGACAAACAGGCAGAGAGAGAGAGAGAGAAAAAAAACATAATTCTCCCAGGTGAGAGAAACAATTTTTATTTTCTTGGTTAGCATTTTTACAACAGGGTGAAATTTTCTTCTAAAATATTGACACATTTTCCTGATTAAGAAATGAAGGTACATTTAGAGACAAACAAGATACTGACTTTCTCCACTCTCAAAACCTAAACACAAGTTAGAAAGAAAAGGGTAGTCCAGGATAGTGTGAGACTGACTGAAAATCCATTTGAATCTAGCCACACAATTCTTGTAGTCATGCTTAAATAAACCTGATTAGATAGACAGATGATACATAAACAGATAGATAGATAGATAGATGATAGACAGAAAGATGATAGATATAAATAGAACAGATAAACAAATATGTGTGCATGCACAACCATGTGTGTATCGCCATAGAATCAAGCACTTGTTTAAGAATTTATGAGCAGATAGGATCTTGATTTGCATGAACATTAAAGTTAAGAGGTGCCCAGGCAAAGGCCACGTAGGTTAAGGTCTTTGAAGCATGTGGTTCTATGTCCCAACACATATTAAGCTCTTGTGTTCTCATTTCCATGGCCTGAAATACCTAATCTGAGGTGACTACAACTAAGAAAAGGCAGGAATCTCACCCATGAAGGTGATGCTCAGTTCCCTGCAGATACCTAGGATTCACTGGGGTGGTTAGATCACTTGTGCTCCCACGGTGGTATGATGAGCTAGGGACAAAGAGGCAGATGATTTTTTTCTCAACAGTCTCACGAACAGATAGAAAAAACAACTCCTATTTGTGAAGAGTTTAACTCAGATTGATTTTATGGACAGAAAAGGCATCTCTGTGAGTCGTGGAATTACTTCAGGAGGGAAGATTCCAGAACGGAAGATAAATTTCTTACAATACATGAGATTTGGACACAGAATCATGAAATTTTAAAGTCATAAGTAATGAGAACTGCCAGCCATATTCACAATTGCTAAAATATGGGAACAGCCCAAGTGTCCATCAACCAAGGAATGGATAAACAAAATGTGCTATATACACACAGTAGAATACTCTTCAGCTATAAGGAGAAATGAAATAGGGATGCATATGACAAAATGCATGAAACTTGAGGACATTATGTTGAGTGAAATAAGCTAGATGCAAAAGGACAAATATTGTATGGTCTCACCAATACGAAGTAAATACAATGAGTAAACTCATGGAGGTAAACTCTGGAGGATGTTAATAAGAAATAGAAGGTGGGTTGAGAATGGGAGCTGATGCTTAATGTATATAGCTTTATTAATAAGGTTAATTGTAAAAGTGTGGAAATGAGTAGCATTGATAGTAACACATTATTGTGAGTATGACTAACACTGATGATTTATAAATAAGATTGTGGCTGAAAAGTGTAGTCTGTATTGGGGAGCAGCTGTAGCTCAGTGGTTGAGTGCCTGCTTCCCATGTGTGAGGTCCTGGGTTCAATCCCCGGTATCTCCTAAAAAAAAAAGGTAGTCTGTGGACATAATTGTCAATTGAAAGGAAACTAGGGAATGTATAACTGTGATTTCAGTGGTGGGTAAAGACTGTGGTTAATAGTGTAAATAAAACAATGCTCTTCTTTTACAAAATGCTAAGAATGTGGTGATACATGGGGAAAATTACAGCTAATGTAACTTATTGATGATAGTTAACAGTGATATTGTATTATCTGGCAGAAAAAACAAGAAGATATTATTTCAGTTCTGAGGGACAACAATAGGGGGTTGAAGGGGTATGAGATTTTTTCATTGGGAGTAATGAAAATGTTCTAAAACTGACTGAGGTGATGACAGCACAACTCTGATGAAAATGAGAACCACTGAGTGTACACTTTGAATAGATTGTACCAAGCGTGGGACTGTATAACACAGGGATTCCA
Organism: Dasypus novemcinctus; assembly: GCF_030445035.2. Classification (NCBI taxonomy): domain Eukaryota; kingdom Metazoa; phylum Chordata; class Mammalia; order Cingulata; family Dasypodidae; genus Dasypus; species Dasypus novemcinctus. Next base: position 26,782,573 of record NC_080681.1, on the reverse strand, counting down.
GTGGTGGATAAAGGACTGTGGTTAACAGGGCAAATAGGAGACTGTTCTTTCATGAACAATAACAAATATAATATTAATAAAGTGTTAATAATTGGGTGGGTTGGGGGGAAAATATGCCAAGTGTAAGACATGGGCTATAGTTAGTAATAGTATTTTGACTATTCTCTTTCATTGTTTGTAACAAATGTTTCATAACAATGCAAGATGTTGATGGTGGGGAGATGTATGGAAGCCTTGTTTGGTGGCATGCGAGCTTGTTTTATAAATTCACAAATTTTATTATATACTTGTTCACGTATGTCCATGTATGAATGATACACTTCAATAAAATTTTATTTTAAAAAGTAATGAGACATTTCTATACTCCAATTTATCAACTTAGTTAAACAAGAGAGACCAATTCTGTTCATTTATCCTCCTTCAGTCTTCAGATAAGCACCTCATATGGAAAACCTGGGATAAAATATAGATTTGAACCAGTATGAGTCAGCATCTTTGATCATGAAGCATTGATGTTTTGTCAATGGTCTCTCACCAGTGCCTCACAATATCCATCCCTAATATCTGTTCCATTCTTGAATACTTTAATGGTGAGTACTTTGACTTCTCCAACTACCTTGTCCTCAATCCTACTTCAGCTACTTATTCTTGTTTCAGTAACTGAACTGGCTCCATAATCTCAATTTAAAATTATCTACTTTGCAGTCACCACCCTCTAGTTTTAGAGCTTACTTTTGTTTTTATAAGATTTATTTATTTATTTATTCTCCCTCCCCCCCACCCCAGTTGTCTGTTCTCTGTGTCTATTTGCTGTGTCTTTCTTCTTTGTCCGCTTCTGTTATTGTCAGCTTCTGTGTTTCTTTTTGTTGCGTCATCTTCTTGTATCAGCTCTCTGTGTGGGCTGCACCATTCTTAGGCAGGCTGCACGTTCTTTCGTGCTGGGCGGCTCTCCTTATGGGGTGCACTCCTTGCGAGTGGGGCTCCCCTACCGGGGGGACACCCCTGGGTGGCAGGGCGCTCCTTGCGCACATCAGCACTGCGCATGGGCCAACTCCACACAGGTCAAGAAGGTCCAGGGTTTGAACTGTGAACCTCCCATGTGGTAGACGGACGCCCTAACCACTGGGCCAAGTCTATTTCCCTAGAGCTTACTTTCTATTGTATACTGACTGCACAATCCCACAGGAAAACTGAGATAACTTTAAGAAACCACTATAACTAATATTCATAGAGAGATAAGATGTATTCATAATACAAAAGAGATACTGTGATAAAGGGGCAAGAAAAAGGACATGGAGATTAAAAAACATGATAGCCAACATTTTAAAAATTCAATAGAATGGCAAAAGATTTTCAAATATACAAGATTCAGAGCACAAGCTTTTCATGCACTTTTTTTTCTTTGAAAGCCACTGAGGGATGTGATCCCAGAAACAAGACAATAAAAGAAGAAAGAGGAAGACATGGGCTCTAGGAAATACGAATTCAACAAAGAAGAGCAGAAAGGGGAGTCCCCAATGGGTCAGCGGTGCAGTAGACCTGGAGATCAAACTTTCCAATTTAGAGGAAAATGGAAGAGTCTAGAGGATGTTCCCCAGAAAGGAAAAAAAATATATATATATAAAATTATAGATTAGCTGTCTATGTGTTTTGAAACCATACAAACTTGTTTGTGCTCTTGGGAAGAAGGTAACACATAACATAAAGACAGGCAAGTGATAAAAGCAAAAGAGTTATCAATTCAGGGCTTGTGAAAATGGAGAAGGTTATACAGCAAAGGAAACAGTCATGATATGCTAGCTGACTCCACAAAAGAATACTAACCCTTACAGGCATACAGCGGTAGTGACTGAAAGAAAAAGGATACTTAAAAGCAGTGGGTCCTTGTTAAGCCCAGCGACCATGGCGCTGACTCCACAATGAGGACAAGAAATTGGTACTCATTGGACCCGCTGACGAGGGCTGTTTCCAAAGTGAAGACAAGATACTTGTCCCCATAGGACCCAAGGAGGAGCTGCCTCAGGCTCTGGACCCGATCTGGCCACATCCACATTTTCCTGCCAGCCAGGAGATGGCGCTCGCCAGCGAATCTTTCCCCAGAGTGTCGCTTTCAACCTCCATTCTGCCCCTGCTTCAGGACTTAGACAAAGCGGTCTCTGCTGGCCAAATTCACTAAAGAGAAGCCATTCTCTGCCCTCCGCCGTATCCTCCCTCTTCCCAGGGAAAGAAGACGTCTCTTCCCCTCTCGGTTGGCTACAGTGAGCCATGGGTTTTGTCCAGGCAGTCCCCTTGAGGGTGAGTGATGGGTGCCTCCCAACCACAGGGGTTAGCAACTCACTGTTGTCATTTTGGCTTCTAGTCCCTGGCGAATGCATAGCACTCTCCTGGTGTGCAGATCCCCAAAGCAGCATCCTTGGACAGCGTTTTTGCCCTTCGTCTTTTATCTCTGTGAAAAGGTCAAAATACCTCCTGTTTTGCCTACCTACTCCAATGCCATCTTCCCAGGAGTCCTCTCACATGCCCCCCCCCCCTTTCATTATATTGGTGTGGCAAATTGCATTAATTGATTTTTTTATGCACAATCTCCCTTGTGTTCCTGTGATAAATCCCACTTGGTCATGGTGTATGGTCCTTTTGATGAGCTGTTGGATTTTGTTTGCCAGTGTTTTGTTGAAGACTTTAGCATCTATGGTCATAGAGGGATTGGTTTGTAACTATTGAAAAAAAAAAAAAAAAAGAGCAGCAGGATTTGATGTGCCTCCGTGGTACCTGAGGCATGAGGCAAGGTGAGAACTGCTGTTCCAGAAGGCAGGGAAGAAGAGTTCTCATTTGGCCACCATTCAGATGGATTCTGAGCTTGCCAAGCATCTTTTCTTTGAAGGGGCCACCCTGATCATTCTGATCATGCCCAAGGGAACAGAATTTGGCATTGATTACAACTCCTGGGAGGTGGGGCCCCAGTTCCAGGGCATGAAGATGATCCCACCAGGCATCCACTTCCTCCACTATAGCTCTGTGGACAAGGCCAATCCCAGGAAGGCAGGCCTTCATATGGGCTTCTTTCTTAGCCTGCAGCATCTGCGGCTGATGGTCTTGCACTGGAATGCAGCCCAGGAAGAGATGGATCTTTCCCCAGCCCCAGAGGCTGAGGTGGAGGCAGGTAAGGGCCAACCTCCAGAAGCTAGACCAGTTCCTGAGACTTTACCTATATTCAACACTCAAGAAGTGGATCTTGTTCACCAGCTTCATCAGTGAGTCCGTAACGGAGAAGCTGCAGCCCAAGAGCAGGCAGGTTTGTGCCTTCTCAGATGTGCTGCCCCTGCTCTCCATGAAGCACGCCAAGGACCGTGTAGGTAGGAATCTACCCTGCTGTGTCACTGAGTACAAAAGCTACAGGAGGGCCTGGCCTGGCTAGCTGAGATGAAGCCCAGAAATGGGGTGGAGATCCATTTCTCAGAGCTGCCCACACAGATGTTCCTGGGCAGTGCCATGATGCAGAGATATTCAGGCACAGCATGGACCTGACCCAGGCTTTGGAGATGGTGCCCAGCAAATAGTTCCCCAGCAATCCCCAGGATGTGCTCAGTGGACTCCAGTTTGCTTTTGTATGCTTCCTGCTGGGGAATGTGTCCCAGGCATTTGAGCACTGGATGTGGCTTGGGAAACTCCTGTTCCATGCAGAAGACACCATGGTGTTGCACTGCTTCCTCTACATCAACCTCATCTCCATCTTGTACCACCAGCTCAGGGAGACCCCCCTCCAACTTCTTTGTGGACATTGTCTCTGAGAACAACTTCCTCACCAGTACCTTACAGGTTTTCTTTTCCTTTGCCTGCAGCATTACTGCGGATGCCACCCTGAGACAGAAAGCTGAAAAGTTCCAAGCATATCTGACCAAAAAGTTCCAGTGGGATTTTGATGCAGAGCCAGAGGACAGTGCCCTGGGGGTGACGGAGTTCACCTAGGACACTGTCACCGACTAACTCTGGGAATGCTCTCAGCTATAGGAAGGTCCCTTCCCACATGACTGCAATCTTGGCCTCTCCATTCCCTACTTCCTATCCTTAGACCTGCCAGAGCAGCAGTCCTACCAGGTTCTCCACAGCTGGAGCCACAGAGGCTTCCTTTGGTAATAAACAAGTTCCTTCAGGTTAAAAGAGGCTATACCTATTCTGAAGGCACATTTGTGGGTTCCCAATAGCCTGGCCTTGGTGCTAACCTGGCTGTATTTCAGACAGGCTCTCACAGAAGCTCCTGGGAGATGCCTGCCTCAGTAGCAAGCTCGTTCGTTCTGAATGAGAAGAAATTAAACAAAAAGCCCAAGATTGCTTATTCCATAGGATGGTTAGAAAGTAAGAATCCCTGGACTGGCCAGTGGTTCTGAACTGTCAATTGATAACATTTTTTTTTTAAGCTAAACAAAGAATAATGGGGAGACATGCCAGAATTCCTGCTTGCCCCTTGTTGAATGGAAGCGCATCACAAAAAACTCAGGGTCCGCAGCTTGCCAAAGGAGTGTTTTAGTTAGCCAAAGGGCTTCCAATGCAAAGTACCAGAATTGGGTTGGCTTTTATAAAGGGGATTTATTTGGGGCAAAAGCTTACAGTTCCAAGGCTGTGAAGAGTCCAAATCAAGGCACCACAGGAGACATTTTCTCACCAAAGTCAGCTCTCACATATTGAAGCAAGATGACCACTGCTCTCTGCCAAGTTCTCCACCTTCCTGCAGTGATAGGCAAATCTGGCATAGGGCTTGTCTCTTGAGCTGCTGCATGGGCCCATCCCCTTGGGGGCTTCATGTTTAAGCACTCCTCTAGTCCTCTCTCATATGGCAGGATCAAATGTAGTGGCTTCCTTTTCCTCTGTTCTGTGTGCCTCACTCTCTCTGTGTCTTTGTTTTTAGAAAAAGGACAGATACTCAACCTGAGTCATGCCTCACTATGTAGTGCAATCAAAAATCCTAAATCAATTTTTTCAAGCAATCTATCAAAGGGCATCAACTGAATTTAATGCAATCAAAGGGTATCACACCCACAGAAATAGATTATTTTAAGAATATAATCTTTCTTTTTTGGGGATTCGTAATTTCAAACTGTCATAGGGAATAACAGTGAAGATAGTTGGGTTGAGTCTGATAAGCAATCAGCTTTAGTTTTTGCTGTCAAATCCCAATGACTAATCTCCTGAGATTGATGTGGGCCCTGGTGCCTTGCTAGTGCTGTGCATCTCCCGTCTGTTGCATTCTGAAGCCTCAGACACAGAAGTGGGACTTGGCATACCTGGGAAAGTCATATCCCATGACTGTTTTTGGTGATATGGAATTTCAAGAGCAAAAAGAAAACTTCTTGACCTGAGCAGGCTTCTTAGCCCCTGTTGAATTTATGTGCCATTACTTTGGAGCTCTGGAGATGACCTGGTCAGCCTAAATCTTCCCAGCCTTGCAATGGAACTGTCAGTGATTGTAGAAATTAATGCTTCTGATTTCCTGGGAGTCCTGAGGTCATGACTATCATGCAGTGTGGGCAGAACTCATCTCTAGACAGGCACACTAGCTCTGACCTCACACTGTAATACAGAGTCCTTGTGCCATTCTTTTCTAAGACAAGGGCTCACATCAGGTTTTCGAATGAGAATCCCTGCTGGTTAAGACTTTTGGTTCCACTTGTTACCTTGGAGATGTTATTCCAAGAGCATAATGTACATTAAAGCCTTTGACTTGAGACTTACCAAAAAAGAAAGAAAGAAAGAAAGAAAGCAGTGTGATCTCATAGTGCCCTAACTGGTGTCTCTCCCACCCTTCACCAACTTGTGGAGCAGACCCATGTGTGGACCACCGGTCCTGGTTCCAGAGGGAGCAGAGTAGCCCTCATGCACATACTGGGAGCATAAATGTCTGGTTCAATCTGTTTGAAGGAAGTCTGAGGGAGTCACCACCCCAGAACCTGCTGCACATGTAGAAAGCAGCTCGCAGAGCTATCCTACAAAATGCTGTGGGAGAGTAGTCAAGTTGTGCTGCCTGGAACAAGGGGTTGCAGACTACAGGACATCCAGTGCAGTGCCTATAACTGTGAGGAAACTGTTTCCTAGGGAAGAGAGGACATACAGAACCATTTGTGGGAGTTCCTAGGGTCAGGTGCATGGTCAAGACCAGATACATGTGCAGAAAAGATAAAGAAAGCCCCTCAGGAAGTGGATTTGGCCCAATGGATAGGGCATCCACCTACCACATGGGAGGTCCAAGGATCAAACCCCGGGCCTCCTGACCTGTGTGATGAGCTGGGCCACACGCAGTGCTGATGCATGCAAGGCATGCCATGCCATGCAGGGGTGTCCCCTGTGTACAAGGAGTGTGCCCCACAAGGAGAGCCACCCAGTGCAAAAAAAGTGCAGCCAGCCCAGGAATGGCGCCGCACAAATGGAGAGCTGACATAGCAAGATGATGCAACAAAATGAGACACAGATTCCAGGTGTCACTGACAAGAATATAAGCAAACACAGAAGAACACACAGCAAATGGACACAGAGAGCAGACAACTGGGGGAGGGGGGGTGCAGGGAAGGGGAGAGATAAATAAAAAATAAATCTTAAAAAAGAAAAAAAGAAAGCCCCTACACTTTGGTCTGGAGCTGTTCTCTAAACTGATTTTACTGGTAAACATTGAAGGAGAGCTCTTACAAAGACTGGTGAAGATGTTTTCTTTATTTCCCTCTTTTTTGTTGTTAAGTCTTGACAATAAAGGAAAGCTCTGCCACTACACCAACTGGATATATGAGATTAAAGAACAGAAGCCTCAATAACATACTAAAACATCAAAACGCCCAGATTGCAATTAAAAATTACAAAGCACACAAAGAAACAGGAAGTGCTGGCCTGGCAAAAAAGGAGATTTAAAGCATTAGAAACTATCAGTGAGGAGGCTCAGACCTGGGACATTCCAGACAAAGACTTTTTTTAAAAAATGGTCCTAAATATACTCAAGGAGCCAAAGGAAAATATGGACAACGAACTAAAGAAAATTAGGAAAACAACAGATGAACACAAAGAGAATATCAGTAGAGAGGTGGAAATTATCAAAAGGAACCAAACAGAGCTGAAGACCACATTAACCTAAATTAAAAATTCCCTAGAGGGGTTCAGAAGTAGATTGGAGTTGGCAGAAGAAAGAATCAGGAAACCTGAAAATAATTGAAATCATTCAGCCTGAGGAACAGAAGGAAGAAAGAATGAAGAAAAATAAATAGAGCCTGAGGAACCTGTGGGGCACCATCAAGTATGCCAATATACATATTGTGGGAATCCCAGAAGGAGAAGAAAGAGAGAAAGGGGCAGAGGGAATATTCAAATTATAATGGCTGGAAATTTCCCCAATTTAATGAGAGATATGAATATACATATCCAAGACTCTCAACAAACTCCAAACAGGATGAACCAAATAGACCCATTCTGTACCATGTTACAATCAAACTGTTGAACACCAAAGATAAAGAAAGAATTCTGGGAAACGGACTTGGCCCAGTGGTTAGGGCGTCCGTCTACCATATGGGAGGTCCGCGGTTCAAACCCCGGGCCTCCTTGACCCGTGTGGAGCTGGCCCATGCGCAGTGCTGATGCGCACAAGGAGTGCCCTGCCACGCAGGGGTGCCCCCGCGTAGGGGAGCCCCACGCGCAAGGAGTGTGCCCGTAAGGAGAGCCGCCCAGCAGGAAAGAAAGTGCAGCCTGCCCAGGAATGGCGCCGCCCACACTTCCCGTGCCGCTGACGACAACAGAAGCGGACAAAGAAACAAGACGCAGCAAATAGACACAGAGAACAGACAACCGGGGGAGGGAGGGGAATTAAAATAAATAAATCTTTAAAAAAAAAAAAGAATTCTGAAAGCCACAAAGGCTTTCATGTACAAGGGAGCCTCAATGAGATTAAATGCAGATTTCTCATCATCCACCATGGAGGCAAGAAGGCAGGGGGAAGACATATTTAAAATGCTAAAAGGTAAACAAACAAAAAATTGATGACCAAGAATTCTATATCTGGCAAAACTGTCTTTCAGTAATGAGGGAGAAATTAAGGTTACCAGATAAACAAAATAAGAGGGAATTTGTCACCATCAGACCAGTTCTACAGAAGATGCAAAAGAGAGTTCTGATTTTTTTTGAAAGGAAAAAACAATAAGCAATAGATCGAAGCCACATGAAGAAATAAATATCTCCAGTAAGGCTAAATATAAATGCCCATACTATTGTATTTTTGGTTTGTAGCTCCACTTTTACTTCCTACAAGAGCTCAAAGGTAAATGCTTAATGTAATCATAAATCAATGGTTCCAGACTCATAATGTATAAACATGTAATTTGCAGAAAGAATTGCGTAAAGATGGGGGGACAGAAAGGTATAGGAACGTGGTTTGTATGTACTATTGAAGTTAAGTTGGTATCAGAGCAAATGAGATAATTTTAGCTTAGAATGTTACATTTATGACAAAGAAAATATTGGAGAATATGCAAGCTCATATAGACAGAAATAAAAATACAGGCTGCCAGGGGTAGGGGCAAGAGAAATGAGGATTTAATACGTAATGGACGTAGGGTTTCTAGTTGGGAAGACAAGAAAGTTTTAGTAATGAAAGGTCAGGAGGGTATCACAATACTGTGAATTGTCGTTGATCCCCTTGAATGGTGTGCTTGGGATTACTTATTATATGAAGGTTATACATATGTTCTCAGAGTTTTAAAAAAAACACCAAAAAACTAAAAGAGAATGATAATTAAATACAATTTATTGGAAGCAGATGTGGCTCAAACAATTACGCTCCCACCTACCACATGGGAGGTCCCAGGTTCAATTCCTGGTACCTCCTAAAGAAGACAAGCAAGACAGCAAGCTGACGCAGTGGGCAGGCACAGCAAGCTGACGCAACTAGATGATGGAACAAGAGACATGAAGAAAGCATAATGAGAGACACAACAAAGCAGGGAATGGAGGTGGTTCACGTGATTAGGCACTTTCTTCCCACGTCGGAGGTCCTGGGTTCGATTCTTGGTGGCTTCTAAAAAGAAGACCAGCATACAACAAATAAACACAGCAAATGCAAACGTGAGAGGGTGGAGAGAAACAAGTAAATAAAATAAAACTTTAAAAAATAAATAAAAAATAAATAAATGCAATTCACGATATTGGACAAGATCTAACAAGGGAAGAGAAAGGCTCTAAGGGACACTATTGGTATATGAAAAAATTGGAATATAAACTTTAAGCTTTATATCAATGTTAAATTTCTTGAACTTGGTAACAGCATTTAACTGTTTACATAAGTGAATATCCTACTTCTTAGGAAATATATATGGCAGTATAGTTGGAAACTGTGGCACAGTGGCCTCTCAAGGAGAGACGAGCTATCTCCATGGCTACCCTTGCAATCTAAGGAATGTGGTAATTAAGAGTTCCGGGCAAACAGTTTGAAACTGTGAACTCTGAAAGAAAAGATGAGCAGATAACATTTGTGTAGTAAATAGAACACTTATCTTTGTACCTTGAGATAAGATTTTTTTAATTCCTTAGACTATGAATAATGTTGCTGGTTAACTGCATGTTGCTGCTTCTACCCATGTAGACTGGGGTATAAACAGAGCCCCTTGTGAACAATAAAGTTGTCTGAGGAGTCAATACTCGCAGACCCCCTGATCCCAGCTCTCTCGTTCTTGCTCTTTGTTTCCTTCTCCCTTTTCTTTTTCTTTCATTCCCGATACCCTTTGGGTCCAAATCTCCAAAACAGTATTAAGTATTCAAGGAGCATGATGTGTATATTCTACATTCCAGTTTTCAGAAAATGGATTGGTAGATGGATGGATAGATAGATGATAGATAGATAGATAGATAGATAGATAGATAGATAGATAGATAGATAGATAGATAGATAGATAGAATGATATTAAAAATGTGCCAAAACATTAAATTGATGGATCTGGGTATCTGGGTTTGGAGGTAAGGGTATGCTGGAATTCTCTGCACCAAGTTTGTATTATATATATTAGTACCTGACCTGTAAGTTTGAAAGTATTTCAAAATTAAAGAGTTTTTTAAGAAATAACTTAAGTAATAGCAACACAAGCATATTATTTAAAAATATCAGGGGAAAATGTGGAAAAGTTGAACAATTAATTGTTCCTCAAGAGACAGAGGGAAGATCCAGAGAGGTGCCTAATATCTTTTATTATGGGTCTTTTGAAACTACCTGACTTTTTAAAACTTATGTTTATGTATAACCTTGATAAAAATGAACATTTATTTTAAAATATCATGCAAACATTTTCCTTATAAGCCACCTCAGATTTTTTGAGAATCAGATGGGTAGAAATTAATTACAGGCTCTTTGTGCATTCATTTATCTACCATTGGTCATTAATTTACTAGATAATGGCCCTTGAGCCAAAACATGTAGAACTTCACTTCTATAATGCTTCCTTGAAGTTATCAAAAACGTACTGTTAATCTGATTCAATATCAAGAATTTCATGACAGATGCCATCCAAACTCTAAAAGTTTTCAAACCAGACCCTTCTGTGGCTTCTCAATTCTTAAAATCATTTCAGTTCTCCTTACGAGTGTTGGATATATGTTGTCTCTCTAGCAAACAAAAGCTGGGTATTTTCCTTCATATTGATGGTAGAGAGTGTTTCCTTTAAATAAAAGGTTTTAAGAAATTGCTGTATGCATTGACTAAGAGAGTGCAGCCTGTTCACCTTGGTACCAAGCTTCTGCTTCAGCTTTGCAAAAAGTTAAGCTAATTGTGGCAACTGCCTCCCGTGGGGTGCTGCTGATTAGCTGGAATACACTGAGTGTTATTGCTGCTGCTGATTGTCTCCTTCTGGCCAAGTCTTTTCCCATCAAAACAACTTTATACCCTGTGTTTGGCTGGACTATTAGAAAATGCCTCAATTCTGGAAAAACTTTTTGCACCATGCTGGCATGGAGAACCTTGCTGACCCTAATTAAGAACAAAACTCAAGTTGAAAAGTGGTGTGTTTTAAAAGTACTAAGAAGCACAATAGGCCCCTGTTCAAATCTTGATTACCCTCTGAAGCATTCTGATCTTGAATTCAGTCTGTACCAATACTTAAGTCACAGAAACTATGTCTTAGTCCTCATTCTCCAGGTGATTGCTGACTTCCCAGTCTGTCTGCTCTATAGCTCTCCCTCCCGAGCTCTGGACTACTCTGTCCAGCTGCCTATCAGGTGCCTCCATTTGAATGCACCCAAAATGACTCAATTACTGCTTGTTTAGTATGAAATGCAACCTCATGTCCCTCATTTATTCCTGATCTTAGTAAATGTGCCTTTATTTACCCAATCTTCAGTTCTATGTCCTGAGTATCACTCTAATGCAGTGCTTCTCTACCCTGGCTGACAACAGGATCATCCATGAAATCTATAGCAAAGCAGATGCTAAGCCTAATAAGTCAGAATCTCTAGGCATGAGGCTTAGTAAGTATAATTTTTAGAAGCACTACAGTAGTTATGCTACAGATTATGTTTGAGAACCACTCCTTTCCCCTTTCGGCAGTTGCTGTTTACAAGTAGACCCTCATCACTGCTTGACTAGATTATCCCTGTAGCTTCCCACTGCATTCTGTATAACATGTCTCAACCCTGTTAATCCACTCATTTTTTAAGAATAAATATTGATCAAGGCTTTGCCAAACATTAAGTTCTCCACCATACCACTAGAATCATTTTTCCAAAATGCATGTTTGATTGCAATATTCTGTTGCTTAAAATCCTACAATATTTCTTCCTTCACCCTCAGAATAGACTTCAAAGTCATTAATAGAGCATCAATTTAGCTCCATTTCTTCTACCAATGAAAATTCATTCAATATCTCAAACATGTTCTTCACTATTTCCAAAATATCTGCATGTCTAATGGGATTCAATGGTAATTACATTGTTTAAATACTCATGCATGAAATCATTTAGATCTGGTTTCAAAACACCACGCTGGTATGTTATCTATGTGTCTATGGCAAGTTGCTTAACTTTTTAAGTGTTAATTTTCTTCTCTACAAGATAGATATAATAATGACTACCTCATAAGGATACTGGGAGGAATAAATTAAATCATCTATGTAAACTGTGTAGCGCCAAACAAGTACTCAGCAAATGTGGCTATTATTATTTGCACAGTCATTTTCTGCTCAGAATGCTCTTCCTTCACTTATTTTCACTTGCATTATCTGCATTTAATATCTAAACTTCATTTAGTTCTATTTCTCTCCAGGAAGAATTCCCCTAATGTCATTCTTCACAAGAACTCTGACCTTTCTTCTGGGTTACCATCTGTATTCATATAGCCAATGAGCTAAGAATGGTTTTTACATTTTTAAGTGGTTGGAAAAGCAATCAAAAGAATACATGAAAATTATATGAAATTTGGATTTCAGTCCAACGGTAGCACCTCTTTATGTTTTGTCTACGCCTGCTTTCACACAATAGTAGGATTGAGTAATTGCAACAGAGACTATATGGCCCACAAAGCCTAAATATTTTCTATCTGGCCCTTTTCAGAAAAAGTTTACTGACCCCTGGTGTATCTTATCATAGCAGCTATCATCCAGTGATTTACTTTATTTATTTTTTTGCATTTATTTTTTTTCTCTTTATTTTTTTAATGCTACATTAAAAAAATATGAGGTCCCCATATACCCTCCTCCCCCCTCACACCACTCCTCCGCCCTTAACAACAACCTCCTCCATCATCATGAGACATTCATTGCATTTGGTAAATACATCTCTGAGCACTGCTGCACCTCATGGTCAATGGTCCACACCATAGCCCACACTCTCCCACAGTCCACCCAGTGGGCCATGGGAGGACATACAATGTCTGATAACTGTCCCTACAGTACCACCCAGGACAACTCCAACCCCCGAATCCTTACCCCAACAGCACAGTGCCTGACAAATAGTAAGCTCTCAATGTATCTTTACTGAGTGAATGAAAGAATCATCTTCTTGAAGATGTTTTTTTCCATATTACATGTCAATAATGTATGATTAAATATCCCAGTAGAATTCAGAGTAATAATGAGCATTCCTAATGTTAATTAAGCACTACCTATAACCACCACTTTTATAATCCTTATCATATAAATCTCATTAAAATCAACCCTATAAATTTAATCATATTATTATTATACCCTTTTTATATATAAAAGAACAGAGGCACAATGAGCTCAAGAAATTTGACCAAGGACACAGAATTAAGAAGTAGTAAGGGAAACAGACTTGGCCCAGTGGTTAGGGCGTCCGTCTACCACATGGGAGGTCCGCGGTTCAAACCCCGGGCCTCCTTGACCCGTGTGGAGCTGGCCCATGCGCAGTGCTGATGCGCGCAAGGAGTGCCCTGCCACACAGGGGTGTTCCCCGCATAGGGGAGCCCCACACGCAAGGAGTGCGCCCGCAAGGAGTGAGCCCCATAAGGAGAGTGCCCAGCGTGAAAGAAAGTGCAGTCTGCCCAGGAATGGCGCCGCCCACACTTCCCGTGCCACTGACGACAACAGAAGCGGACAAAGAAACAAGACGCAGCAAATAGACACAGAGAACAGACAACCGGGGAAGGGGGGGATTTAAATAAATAAATAAATCTTTTTTTAAAAAAAAAAGTAGTAGTAAGACCAAGCATTCTGAATCAGAACCCTCTCTCAATTACCATGTTATAATCCCTTCTCTACAGTGAAAATGAAGAGAGATTAAATAAGATAATGTTTTTGTTTTAATAAGCATCACTTTAAACTACAACATTTTAAAGTAAGTTCCAAAATAAAACTTGAACATTTAATCTAGTTCATTCTGGATAACTCCTAGCAGCGAAATACGGAAGAAAATATGCTGGATCACAGTATATTCTTGATTCTCAATTTATCTGCTGTTGCTGCCACTTTTGCCATGACAGAGATGCTGGAAAACATTCAAAGGGCCTAATTACAGCTCTATTTTAAAATGTATCTTAAAAGCTGAGCTATTTATTATGCTTAACATTAAAAGGGCATAGCAAGAATACATGGCAGGGACATCCAGGAAAATGACAGACTAGAAAGACATGGGACTCTCTTTTCTCCCAGAAAAATAGCTAAAGGACAGGCAGAAACAGCCTGGAAAAAAATCTTCTAGGGTTTAGGGTACCAAGGAAGGCTGAACACTGCCCTGATGAGAGAGGGACAAAGGAAAAGCATCAGTGTCAAAACTGTGAGTTAAAAGCAGCAGCTACAACTGCCAGCACCCTCCTCCACCCTATAGACACTTTTGAATTCTCAGGCCTCAGACCAGCAGCCACAGAAAAAGGGGACGTCAGGGATCCACCTCCCCAGAAAAAGGGAGAAAGACACACACACAGCCAATAACTGACTCAGCTTTTACCCACAAATTTGGTCTGCTGTGTCCCGTGAACCCATCCAGGCCAGGTGGGGCTGTCTTGGGAGCCAGCAAGAACCTAAAGAGATCCAATCCTCCCAGTCTCCCTTCCTTCTGACTGGAACTGGTGGGTGAAGATGAAGAAGGGAGTGGAATTATTCCCTACCTTGGAAAAGGGAGGAGGCTGCCATCTTAGGTTGGAGAACTTCCTCTGAGAAAGTTTAAATTATGAGGCTCTTAGCCTCCAGGGAGGGTTCTCTATCACATTGATGTAGGCCATGTTGGAGCAAACACACTCTGACCAGACTTTGAACTGAGAGGACTTCCACCTGCTAGCAGATGAAGGAAGTGCACATGAGAAAATTATAATTAAATAAGAGAGACTTTTCCAGCCTTGACTCCCTTCCTCCCTAAGGCCCTTGGTCTGCAGTATATTATAGGTCCAGAACCCAGATATGAGCAACTAATGAGGATAATCCTAAAGACCTAGATCATGTTAAACCAACAGTCAAAGAATACCAGTAACACACAGACTCCTGACACTAAATCCCTATGAAAGCGACAGAAATCGAACATCTGAATAAAGTCACAATCTTAATCAGATGCCTGTAAACTGGCAAAAAATTACAAGCCATACAAAGAAAATGGAAGCTATAGTTCAAGAAAAAGAATATATCAAAGCCCAAGAAGAGACACAGGATTTAAGAAAACTATTCAATGATATATGAACATGAATTTATAAAATCAAAGTAATGAGTTGAAAGACAATATGGCTAAAGAGATAAAGGATATCAGGAAGACACTGAGTGAGCAGAAAGACAAATTTGAAAACCTAATAAAAAAGTAACAATGCTCACAAGAATGAAAGACATGATAGGTGAAATAAAAAACACATTAGAAGCATACAACAGCAGATTCTAAATGATAGAAGAAAGAATAAGTGATATAGAAGACACAACAGCTGTAAGAGAAGAAAGAAAAGAACAGGAAGGGAAAAGAATGGATAAAATTGAGCAGGGATTCAGGGAGTTAACACGAAATGCAACAACATATGTGAAATTGGACTTCTAGCAGGAGAAGAGAAGGGAAAAGGGGTAGAAAGAGTATATGAAGAAATAATAGCAGAAAAGTTTCTAACTCTCACAAAAAAAATGAACTAACATGTCCAAGAATCACAGCATACCCAATCAGAATAAATCTGAGTAGATCTACTCCAAGACACACACCTTACAGAATGTCAAATGTCAAAGATGAAGAGAAAATTCTAAGAGCAGCAGGGGAGAAGCAAACCATCACCTACAAGGGATGCCCAGTAAGACTTAGTGTGGATTTCTCATTAGAAACCATGAAGGCGAGAAGGCAGTGATATGATAAAATTAGGATACTGAAAGAGAAAAGCTGCTAGCAGAGACTGCTTTATTCAGCAAAATTGCATTTAAAATATGAAGGTGGATTTAAAATATTCACAAATGAACAGAAACTAAGAGAGTTTGTATAAAAGAATCCACCTCTGTAGGAAGTATTTAAGGAATCCTTACAGCCTGGAAGAAAAAAACAAGAGATAGAGCCTTGGAAGAGAATATAGAAGACAAGGATAATCAAAAGAGAAAAAGGACAGGTAAAAATAAGAAAATGACACATGAAAACCGAAGAATAAAATGGTGAAATTAAATAATGCATTCACAGTAATATAATTGAATATGAATAGATTAAACTCTCCAATCACAAGATATAGGCTGACAGAATAGATAGAGGGAAAAAAGCTATCCATATGCTGCCTACAGGAGACTCACCTTAGACCCAAGTCTAAATGAAATGTTGGAAAAAGATATTCTACACAAACAGTAACCAAAAAAGAACAAGTGTATATTAATATCAGACAAAACAGATTTTAATGAAAAAAAAAAAAGAGATATAGAAGGCCATTATATATTAATGAAAGAAACAATCTATCAGGAAGAAATAGTAGTTATAAATATTTATGTATGCAATCATGATGCCCCAAAATACATGAGGCAAACTCTGGCAAAACAAAGGGAGAACTAGATATCTCTACAACAACAGTTGACTTCAACGCACCACTCATATCATTAGATAGGACAACTAGACAGAACAACAAGGAAACAGAGAACTTGAACAATATGATAAATGAGCTAGACCTAACAGACATACACAAAACATTTCACCCAAACTCAACTTACACATTCTTCTCAAGTGCTTGTGTATCATTCTCCAGAATAGACCACATGTGAGGTCACAAAGCAGGTCTCAGTAAATATAAAAAGACTGAAATGATAAAAACACCTCAGATCATAATGAAATGAAATTGGAAACTAGGAAAGAGAGTCCTGGGAAAATGGCATTGATGTATGTAGGCACTGCTCAGCTCTTTCACAAAAAAACAGCAAAGAGGGGGCAAAAAGCTACCTGAAGGAGCTGTTTTTGGAATCCACAGAGCTGGAAGTTGCAGGGCATCATTCAGGAGGGAGCAGAACAAAGAGACAAAGAGCCCAAAGGAAAACCATGAGTTGCTCATCCCTGTGGCTGAAAATGGAGGTTATTTGCCACCCTCAAGGCAAATAACCTCCACTGAACCACTGGCTCTCACCAGTCAGCTGAGTGGGAGGGAACATTCCCTGGGAGGAAGAGGAGTCTGGTGAAAAGTGCAGAATAGTATACTTTCAGTGGGTTTGGGCACCTCACCCCTTTTAAATTTCAGTGAGAATACCAGCCAGCACTGAAGTGGCCTCAGGGAGAGGGGAGAAGGATCTGCTCAGGGAGGCTGTCATACTCTGCCACTCTAGGAGAGAAGAACTTGGTCAGGAAGGGTGTGGAGAGAGGCATCTAACTAGCCTGGCCCCTGAAAACTGTTAGAAGTCCAACTCGCCTAAGGGGAACAAAGGCAGGAAGAGCCAGATAAGCTTTCAAAACCCCATTTTGGTTATACAGCCACTGTAGTGCAGTGGGAGAATTCCTGCCTTGCATGATCAAAGTCCATGGCCCAAGTCCTAGTGCCTCTTAAAAGAAAGAATCCAGGGAGAGAGAAGGCACACAGCTTGCACCTTATGATAGACAATGTACATACTGAGTTTCTTCTGTTTTGTTTTATGGTTTCTTGGGTCTTTTTTCCTTTTTTTTTTTTCTTTTTTTTTTTCTTTTTCCTTAATTTTATTCACTAAAACTGGATACATCACCTGCAGAGGACAAGTTGCAGGGTGATTAACTGATGAGCACCAGCAGTCTAAGAAGGTCCCTAGGGGCCTAAGAGGGAAGGTTGTTTCCCCTGAGTTGTTTCTTGCTTGTTCTTTACTCTTCCTTTGTTTTTGTTTTTTTGTTTTTTGGGTTTTTTTTTTTTGCTTATATTTTAACCTACTTTATTTCTCTTCTTTGCTTCATTTTTGTGTCTTCTGACTTCTGTTGCTTCTTTTTCATTCTACCACTTCTTGTTTGGTCTTCATTTTTTTCTTTTTTCTCTCTCTCTTTTTTTCCTCCTATTCTCTTCTCATCTGTCCAGCCTTTTAATTCATTCAATCTTTTTTCTATTTTGCTTCTTGTTTTATATTTTTCAACTCTAATTTTTTTTATTCTTATTCCTTTGTAATTTTTATGATTTTTTATTTGTATTATATAATTTCCTAGCTCTGGCATGGTTCCTCTTCTAACTTTTTTGTATTATTATTACTATTATTCTTTTTCCCTTCTTATCTCTTTCCTTTTCTCTGGTCCTAATATTTTTTTCAAGGGAACACAGACAACTACAAAGATATAGAGTAAGAGGAACCAAGTATCAAAAAGTAACCTTATCACACACAAAGAAGCAATAAACTAAAACCCTAGAGTAGAAAGAGAAGCTAACCACCAAATAAACCCATCAAGATAAAGAAATGCATCGACACCAACAAAAAGTTACAAACAATACTAAGAAACAGGAAGACATGGCCCAGTCTAATGAGAAAACTGAAAAAACAGGGGGAAATGCAGAATGTGGAAAAACAATCAAAGATGATGTATAAACAAATATCATGAATCAACTTAATGAAATGAAGGAAGAAATAAAGAATATTAAGAAGACACTGGGGGAACATACTGAAGAAATTGTAAACATTCATAAAAAGATAACGGACCTGATGTTGCTGAATGGCACAATATAAGAAATCAAAAATACACTGGAAGCTCATAACAGCAGATTTGAACAGGCAGAGGGGAAAAAATCAGTGATGTTGAAGACAGTACATCTGAAATCAGAATCAGACAGATAGTGGAACAGATAGATGAAAAGATAGAAAAAAATCAGCAGGGACTTAGGAATTTGAATGACAACATAAAAAGCACAAATATAAGCATTATAGGCTTCCCAGAGGAAGAGGAAATGGGAAAGGGGGCAGAAGGAGTGTTAGAGGAAATAATGGCTGAAAATTCCCTAACACTTTTGAAGGACATGGACATACATGTCCAGGAAACACAGCATACCTGAAACAATATAAATCCTAACAGGTCTACCCCAAGACATATGCTTAGCGAATTGTCCAATGCTCAAGACAAAGAGAAAATACTGAAAGCAGCAAGAGAAGAGATCAATCACATACAAGAGAAGCTTAATAAGATTAGGGGCTAATTTATCATCTGAAACTATGGAGGCAAGAAGGCAGTGGTATGAAAGAGTTAAGGCGGTAAAAGAAAATAACTGTCAGTCAAGAATTCTCTATTCAGCAAAGGTGGCATTCAAAAATGAGGGAGAGTTCAAAATATTCACAGATGAACAGAAATTAAGAGAGTTTGTCAACAAGAAACCTGCCCTTCAAGAAATACTAGAGGGAGTTCTGCAGGTTGAAAGGAAAAAGAAAACAGGAGAGAGAGGGTTGGAGGAGATTGTAGGAAAGAAAATTATTGGTAAGAATAACTAAAAAGATAAAAAGAGAAATAAAAACAACACATAGCATACATAAACCTAAAGAAAATATAGCTAATGTAAGTAATTCCTTGACAGTAATAACATTCAATGTTAATGGATTAAACTCTTCAATCAAGAGACAAATTGGCAGAATGGATAAGGAAATATGACCCATCTATATGCTATCTACAAGAAACTCACCCTAGACCCAGGGATGCAAGGAGGCCGGAAGTGAATGGTTGGAAAACAATTTTACATACAAACCATAATCAGAAAAGGACTGGAGCAGCTATATCAATAATGGACAAAATAGACTTTAAATGCAAAATTATTGTAAAAGACAAAAATGAACACTATATATTTATAAAAGGAGTAATCAAGAAGAAAGAACAATCATAAACATTTATGCACTTAACCAGGCTCTTCAAAATACATGAGGCAAACATTGGAAAACCCAAGTGGAGAAATAGATGCCTCTACAATTTTATTGGGGGACTTTAGTAAACCATTATCATCATTAGAGAGAACATCTGAACAGATGATCAATGAAGATACAGAGACTTTGAATAATACATTAGAAGATTTGGACCTAATAGACATATACAGGACATTATACCCAAACACAGCAGGATATACTTTCTTCTTGAGTGCACATGGATGATTCTTCAGGATAGATCACATGCTAAGCCATAGAAAAACTCCCATAAATTCAGAGAGACTGAAATTATACAAAGTAATTTCTCTGACCATAATGGAATGAAGCTGAAAATCAGTAAGGAGCAGAGAAACAGATTAGGCACAAAGATATGGAAGTTAAACATCACGTTCTTAGACAATCAGTGGGTCAAGGAGGAAACTGAAAAAGAAATCAGTAACTACCTTGAAATAAATGAAACTGACAGCACAACACAGCAAGCCTATGGGATGCAGCAAAAGCAGCACTGAGAGAGAAATTCATAGCCATAAATGCCTATCTTAAAAAAGAAAAAATTGCTAAAATCAAAGACCTAACTGCACACTTGGAGGAACTAGAAAAAGAATAATAAACTAACCCCAAAGCAAGTAGAAAGAAGGAAATAACAAATATTAGACCAGAACTAAATGAAATTGAAAATAAGAAAGCACTAGAAAAAATAAACAGAACCAAAAGCTGGTTCTTTGAGAAGATTAATAAAATCGACAAACTGTTGGCTAGACTATTAAATTTAAAAAAGAGAAAAAAATGCAAATACATAAAATAAGAAATGAGGAAGGGGATATCACCTCTGACCCCACAGAAATAAGGTCTATTATAAGAGGATACTTTGAAAAATTGTATGGCAATAAGATGGATAATTTAGGAGAGATGGATAAATTCTTAGAAACACACAAGCAGCATACATTGATGAAAGAGGAAGTTTGATGAGCTCAATAGATGAATTACAAGTAACAAGATTGAATTAGTCATCAAAACTCTCCCAAATAAGAAGAGCCCTGGACTAGATGGCTTCACAGGTGAATTCTACCAAATATTCCAGAAAGAACCAGCCAATCCTGCTTAAACTCTTCCAAAAATTAGAAGTGGAGGGAACATTTCCTAACTCATTCTATGATGCCAACATAACCCTAATACCAAAGCCAAACAAAGGTGTCACAAAAAAGGAAAAATATAGACCAATCTCTCTAATGAATCTAGATGCTCAATCTAGATGCTAAAATCCTCAACAAAATGTGTGCTAATTATATTCAACAGCATACTAAATGAATTATGACCAAGTGGGTTTCATCCATGGTATGCAAGGATGGTTCAATGTAAGACAATCAATCCATGTAATACACCACATAAACAGAATAAAAGAAGAAAATTGGGTGATCATTTCTATATAAGCAGCAAAAGCATTTGACAAAATACAGCACATTTTCCTGATGAAAACACTTCAAAGGATAGGAATAGAAGGAAACTTCCTCAATATGATGAAGGGTATATATGAAAAACCCACAGCTAACATCATATCCAATGGTGAGATGCTGAAGCCTTTCCCTCTAAGAGCTGGAACAAGATAAGAATGCTCACTGTCTGTGCTCTTATCTAACATTGAGTTAGAAGTACTTGCTCAAGCACTTAGGCAAGAAAAAGATGTAAAGGGCACTGAAATTTGAAAGGAAGAAGAAAAATTTCACTGTTTGCAGATGACATGATCCTATACAGAGAAAGCCCTGAGAATTCTACAACAAAGCTTCTAGAGCTTATAAATTAGTTCAGTGAAATGGCAGGTTATAAGATGAATGTGCAAAAATCAGCAGCATTTCTGTTACACCAGTAATGACCAATCTGAGGAGGAATTCAAGAAAAACATACCATTTATTATAGCAACTAAAAAATCAAATACCTAGGAATAACTTTAACTAAAGATGTAAAAGACTTGTACACAGAAACTACAAAACATTGTTAAAGGAAATCAGAGAAGACCTAAATAATTGGAAGAATATTCCCTATTCATGGATAGGAAGACTAAACATCATTAAATGTCTATCCTACCCAAACTCATTTACAGATTTAATGCAATCCCAATAAGAATGACCACATCAATTTTTTACTGATTTAGAAAAGCTAGCTATGAAATTTATTTGGAAGGGCAAGGGGCCCAAATAGCCAAAGATACATTGAAAAAGAAAAATGCAATCAGAAGAATCACACGTCCTGACTTTAAAACATACTACAAAGCTACAGTGGTCAAAACTGCATGGTATTGAGACAAGGCTAGACATACTGACCTATAGAAACAAATCGAGAGTTCTAATATAAATCCTTCCATATACAGTGAACTGATCTTTGACAAGGCCACCAAGCCAATTCAACTGGCAGGGAATGGCCTCTTCAAACAATGGTGCTTGGAGAACTTGGTATCCATATCCAAAAGAATGAAAGAGGAAAACCATCTCACACATCACACCTTATACAAAAACCAACTCAAAATGGATCAAAGATCTAAATATAAGAGCCAAGACCATGAAGATCTTGGAAGATAATGTAGGGAAGCATCTACAAGATCTTGTAGTAGGAAATGATTTCATGAACTTTATACCCAAAGCACCAGCAATGAAAGGAAAAGTAAATAAATGGAACCTCCTCAAAATTAAAAACTTTTGCACCTCAAAGGAGTTTGTCAGGAAAGTGAAAGGGCAGCCTAGTCAATGGGAGAAAATATTTGGTAACCATATATGCTAATATTCAGCATATATAAAGAAATCCTACACCTCAAATATAAAAAGACAATGCATTTAAAAAATGGGCAAGTGATTTAATTAGGCATTTCTTCAAAGAAGAAATATAAATAGCTAAAAAGCACATGAAAAGATGCGCAACATCACTACATGTCAGGGAAATGCAAATCAAAACTATAATGGGATATCATCTTACACATATTAGCATGGTGGCTATTAAAAAACAGAGGACTACAGGTGTTGGAGAGGATGTGGAAGAATGGGAACCTTCATCCACTGCTGGTGGGAATGTAGAATGGAGTAGCCATTGTGGAGCTCAGTTTGGTGGTTCCTCAGGAAGCTAACTACAGAGCAGTCATATGATCCAGCATTCCCCCCACTGACTCTTCTGTCCCTTCTATTTGAATCTATAGTTAGCACTAGAGTTCATAGGTTTATGTCGAAGAGACTTAAATCTTTGGGCCTTACATGGGTCATTTGGGTCCTGAATCTCAACAGAGTTGCAACACCTACTCTCCAGTTCATTGGACTCACACAGGACAACTAACAAGGACATGATGATAGACAGTGACCATCCCAAGGAACAGAGAGTCTGCAACTGCAAGCAAGATAGTCACATTCATCTGCCCCATGGGATCTAAGCTCCTTCTCAATTAGAGGCAGAGTGGACATCACCATCCCAGAATCCTCATTATTGGGGAATGAATGATGAACTAGAGTAGATTTATTGTTATTCTACTATAGACTTATTGTGATTCTAGCAATGGAAGAACTTTTATTACTGACGTGGAGGCAGTGGCCACCGGAGGTTCTGAGGGGAGGGAGAGGGGAAAATAGGTATAATATGGTGGCATTTTCAGGACTTGGGGATTGTCCTGAATGACACTGCAATGACAGATACAAGCCATTATATTCCTTGTCAAAACTTACAAAATTGTGTGGGAGAGAGTGTAAACTACAGTGTAAACGATAATCCACACTTAGTTTTAATGCTCCAAAATGTGTTCATCAATTGTAACAAATGTACTACACTAAAGAAGGATGTTGTTAATATGGGAAAATATGGGGGCAGTAGGTAGTGGTGCATATGGAAATCCCCTATATTTTTTATGTAACATTTATATAATCTAAAAATCTTTTTAAAATATTTAAAGTATATTAAAAAATAGATGGGAAAGAGATAAAATCTCAAATGTGTGGAAGCTGAACAACATACTCCTAAATAATCAGTGAGTAAAAGAAGAAATTGTAAGTGAAATTAGTAAATATATTGAGATGAATGAAAACGAGAACACAGCTTATTAAAACTTATGGGATACAGCAAAGAAAGCATTGCTGAGAGGGAAATTCATAGCCTTTAATGCCTATAACAAAAAAGAAAAAAGAGCTAAAATCAAAGATCTAGCTGAAAAAATTGGAGGAATTTGAAAAAGAATTGCAAGCCAATGCCAAAGCAAGCAGAAGGAAAGAAACAATATAAATTAGAGCAGAAATAAATGAAATTGAGAACAAAAAAAAAAGAGAGAGAGAAAGAGAGAAAATCAACAAAATCAAAAGCTGGTTCTTTGAGATCAACAAAATTGACAAACCATTACCCAGGCTAACAAAGAAAAAAGGAGGGAAGATGCAAATAAATGAAATTAGAAATGAAAGGAGGAAAGTTGTGACTGACCCCGAAGAAATAACAAAGATCATAAGAAGATATTATGAGAAACTGTATGCCAACTAGACAACCTAATGGAAATGGACAAATACCTAGAAATACACAAACAACCTACACTGATGCTACAAGAAATACAAGAACTTAGCAAACCAATCACATTTAAAGAGATTGAATTAGTCATCAAAATCTCCCAACAGGGAAGTGGATGTGGCTCAAGCAAATGAGGACTCGCTTACCACATGGGAGGTCTATGGTTTGGTTCCCTTTGCCTCCTAAAGAAGACAATGAGCTAGTAGGATGGGCAGGCACAGTAAGCTGAAGCAAAAACATAATGAAAGAAAAAACATAATGAAAGATACAACAGAGCAGGAAACAGAGGTGGCTTAAGTTATTAGGTGACTTCCTCCTACATCAGAGTTCCCAAGTTCAGTTCCTGGTGCCTCCTAAAGAAGCCATTAAGACAATAAAGCAAGTACAAATAACAAGGGGGTAGGGAGAAATTTAAAAAATAATAAAATATACCTTAAAAAAGAAAAATCTCCCAACAAAGGAAAGTTCAGACCCAGATGGCTTCACAGGCAAATTCTACCAAGCATTCCAAGAAGAATTAACACCAATCCTGTTTAAATGCTTCCAAAAAACTGAAGAGAAAGGAGAATTACCCAACACATTCTACGAAGCCAACATCACTGTAACACCAAAGCCAGATAAAGACACTACTTGAAAAGAAAATTACAATCTCTCTTTCTCATAAACACAGATGCAAAAATTCTAAACAAAATACTGGCAAATAGAATCCATCAGCTTATCAGAAGACTTATATACCATGACCATGTGGGATTTATTCCTGTTATGTAAGGGTGGTACAACATAAGAAAATCAATTAATGTAATACATCACATTAACATATTGAAGGGGGAAAAAAACACATGATCATCTCAGTTGATGTATAAATGGCATTCAACTAAATCCAGCATCCTTTCTTGATAAAAACAGCTTGAAAGACAGGAATAGAAGGAAAATTCCTCAATATGATAAAAGGTATATATGGAAAACCCACAGGCAACATTCTGCTCAATGGGGAGAGACTGACACCTTTTCCTCTTAGATCAGGAACAAGACGAGGATGCCTGTTTTCACCATTGTTATTCAACATTGTCTAGAAATTCTAACTAGAGAAATTAGACAAGGAAAAAATAAATAAAAGGCATCCAAATAGGAAAAGAGAAGGTAAAACTTTGACTATTTGTGGATGACATGATCCATATTTAGAAAATTCTGAAATGTCTACAACAAAGCTTCTTGAGCTAATAAACAAGCTTAACAAAGTGGCAGGATACAGATCAACTTGCAAAAATCAATAATATTTCTGTACACTAGAACTGAACAATTTAAGGAGGAAATCAGGGGGGAAATTCCATTTACAATAGCAAGAAAAGGCTCAGATACCTAGGAATCAATTTAACCAAAGAAGTACAGGACCTATATGCAGAAAATTATGAAACAATGCTAAAAGAAACCAATGAAGACTTAAACAAATGGAAGGACATTCCTTGTTGGTGGACTGGAAGATTAAATATCATGAAGATGACAATCCTCCCCAAACTGATTTACAGATTCAATGGAATACCAATCAAAGTTCCCACAATCTACTTTATGGAAATAGAAAAGGCAATTACCAAATTCATTTGGACAGGTAAGTGCTCCTGAATAGCCAAAAGCATTCTTTAAAAAAATAGCAATGTGGGAAGAATTTTGCTGCCTGAACTTGAAACATATTACAAAGCTACGGTGGTCAAAACAGCATGGTATTGGCATAAAGATAGAAACGTTGTTCAGTGGAATAGAACTGAGAATCCAGAAATAAACCCTCACCTCTATGGTTAACTGGTTTTTGCAAACCTACCAAAGCCATGTTAATGGGACAAAACAGCCTCTTCAACAAATGAACAAATGAAGCTGGGAGAACTGAATATCTATAACCTAAGGAATGAAAGAGGCCGCCTATCTCACTCCCTATACAACAATCAATTCCAATGGATTCATGACCTAAATATATAAGCCAGGATCATAAAACTACTCGAAGAAAATGTAGGAAAACATCTTAAAGACCTTGTGGTAGATGGTGGTTTTTTCGACCTTACACCCAAAGCATGAGCAACAAAAGGAAAAATAGATAAAGGGACCTCCTCAAAACTAAACACTTTTGCACATAATAGGAATTTGGCGAAAAGATTAAAAGGCAGCCAATTCAATGGGAAAAAAATACATACTTCAGATATGTAGTATTTAGAAACTACATATCTGACAAGAGTTTAATATCCATGATATGTCAAGGGATCATAACTCAACAATAAAAAGACAAAGACATATTTAAAATATGGACAAAAGACTTGAATAGACATTTATCCAAAGAAGAAATACAAATGGCAAAAGAAAAAAAAAAACCATGGAAAAAATATTCTACATCACTAGCAATTAGGGAAATGCAAATAAAAACTACAATGAGATATCATTTCACACCAATCAGCATGGCCACTATTAAAAAGACAGAGAACTACATATGTTGGAGAGGATGTGGAGAGATAGGAATGCTTATTCACTGTTGGGGGGAATGTAGAATGGAACAGTCACTGTGGAGGACTGTTTGGCAGCTCCTAGAGAAGGTGAATATAGATTTGCCATGTGACCCGGCAGTACCACTACTGGGTATATACCCAGAAGAACTGATATCAGAGACACAAACAGACATCAGCACACCGATGTTCATAACTCTATTATTCATGATTGCCAAAAGGTGGAAACAACCCAGATGTCAATCAATAAATGAATAAACAAACTGTGAAATGACACACAATGGAGTAATATTATGCGGCCGTAAGAAGAAATGAAGTCATCAAGTATACAACAACATGGATGAGCCTGGAGGACTGTCAGGTCAGGATCAAGTCCACCTCAGAAGCTGCTATTATTGTACCCCAAATATAGCAAAGAAGTATCCAGGACATTAGGCCATTTAACTATTGGGCTCTAGCGCCCTCTTCATTCCACCCTTTAAATGGCCAGCATCTTAAGGGCTCACTGCCACAGGGCTGCACTCTGAGCCCAAAGGCCACAGCGACAATATAAGGCACAAGAAAATATAACTAAGAAAGTTACAGAACCAATGTTGATTAATACAACATAACCCATTTCCAAGTGGATCTCAGATAGTCCCACCAATACCCGGTTCGACTACTGACAACAGTACAATTACAAAGAAACGGGGGGATCCATCCCACTATTCTCCAGGAATCGTTGTCACACTGTTCAATACACTGGGTACTAGTTCCTTTAATGTTACATGTTCAGCTGGAAGTCCCTCCTCCCCCATTATAGATAGCATAACTCACTGGGGAGGCAGGTATTGTCCATATCTCTGTGGAGCAGTGCTTCTACTTGTCTTCGTATTGTTTCCCATTCTGGTGTGGACGGGTCATTTGTCTGAAGCAATGTCCAATTAACCTTGGTCACTGGGGCAGTGGTCCATGGAAGGCCTTCTGCTCCTTCTGCTGGCAGGTCAGTGCAGACCAAGCAACTGGTTGTGTTGTGAATTCAGGCATAGTTATGAGCCCATGACAGTACAGTATTGGCTGCTGTCAGCCTGGGTAGAAAGACAGCAGGTCCAAAGAAACCATGAGAGGTAAATCACGTCCCTCAGGCAATATACATGTGACCTGTTCATTTCGGGACAGAACAGTGGCAGGCACCGGTGCCGCCCTGGTCTGGAATACCAAACCTTGTCTCCCCTCACTGAAGTCAGCCTCAGAGGGGATAGCTCCACTGGGAGCAATGGTATGGGCCACATTTGTAAGACTAAAGTTCCCCTCAGAAAGGATCTCCATGAATTTTCAGGCAGTGCAACTTGTACCTCAGCTGGCCATTTACAAACCCATGGTGCCACGGTCAACCCCCTCTTCATGCCATCTCCATGTGGTAACAGGATGGCTCTCCAAGTGGGGACTTCAGTTACAACAGTCCATGGCCAGGTCCACACCGCTGTTTGTCCTGACCCCAAGACAGTGGGGGCAGGCAATACCAAAGTTCCATCGAAAACTTCAGGAAATGCAAGAGAGTCTGAGGGGCTCATTATTACATATAAGGGTAAAGCACATCCCCTTACAACCAAGTCTAGAGGGGACTGCCCCATTCGCCCTGGCTGCTCATTTAGAAGGCATACTGCCCATGGCAGGTGGGTAGCCTAGCCCTGCAAGGTCGACTCCTTTGGAGACGCCATGCATAATTTGTTCTTTAATAAACCATTATACCGTTCGATCATGCCTGCAGCCAATAGTTGATATGGAACATGTAAGTGCCAATCAATGTGTTCATTTTTTGGCCAGGTTTGCACTTTGGAACCTGTGAAATGGGTGCCTCTATCACTCCACAGTTCAAGGGGACTCCCGTACTGGGCACTTAAAATATTCAGTGCTACAGTAGTACTCTTTTGGGTGGCTATTCAGAATGGAAGGGCAAAACTAAACCTGTATTAGTATCAACAGCTATAAACAGGAAATTATATCCTTTATCAGATGGAAGGGGTCCACTTAATCTAGCTGCCATACCTGTAGGGGTCTATCTCCTCACTTTACGACGCCTTCTTTCATGGGCACCCAATGTGTGCCATTGTGGGTATTGTTTAGCACATAGTTCACAGGCTGAAACCGTGCTCATTGCATCTACAGTTGTTAATGGGATACCATATTGCCTGGCTATCTGCAGAAGGGCTCAAGCCCCCACATGTCCCATGTGCCTATGTAACCAGGCAGTCCATCTGTCTGCTGGATGGTATAAAGTTCTTACTTGTGCTAGACTGTCTGCAGCATCATTTCCTGGACTTATGAGAGGTTTATGCCCTGCCACATAAAAAACAGTTATGCTGCATTCTTGCCCTGTGAACCACAAGTCCTTCCACAAATTTTGTCCCCAGAGAAGTCTTTCACCAATCATTTATTCTTGCTGCTCCCACTGGGGCAGTCATAAAGTTAGTCCTTTGTACACAGCCCAAATGTCTATACACACAGTAAGGGGGCTGAATTCATGCATTATAACTAGCCACATGGCTCTCAGTTCAACCCACTGGCTGCTTTGACCAAATCTGGCTTCAAATTCAGTATCTTCTATATCCACTCGGATACCTACAGTGGCCCAAGACATCACCAGGCTTTACTGGACCCATTAGTTTACCAGGCATCAGCTGGTCTAGTGCCTGTTCCATCCTCGTAGTGTCTAGGCTCTAAAGCCTGGGGACCGGGAAGCCCTCTGGCCAAGGGGTCACTTTGACCCTCTACTGGTCCTAACACTTCCTACAACTGTGCAGACAGGAGGGCTAGTACTCAACATTGCCCACTGTTTCAGATATGTGCCCCATTTGGTCAATGTGGGTGTCTGAGCCACCCCAGTCTTGGGGACACTTAACCGCAAATGTACCCATCCTGCCCCAGGGAGGGAGGTTCGTACTAGGACTCGTTGTTGTCCTGTAAGCACTTCACATGCCTGAAGGGTGGCATACACTGCTGCTAGCTGGCATTCAGTGAGAGAATAGCGGGGTTCTGCCCCTTTCCATAGTTGAGACCAGAAACCTATGGGCACCCTGCATTTCCCACGTGTTTGCCAGAGGCCCCAGTTGTACCCAGCATCATGACAAGTGACATCAAGTTGGAAAGACAGAGAATGATCAATAACTGGCAAGGTCTGAGTCTGACCAACTGCCTGCTTGGCAGCTTGAAAAGCATGTTCATGAGTATTAGTCCAATCCCAAACACTTCCCTTCTTCTGGAGGGCATACAAGGAGCAGACTATCTGTGTCAAATGAGGTGTAAACACCCTCCAATATCTTAATAGGCCAGTAAATGCCTATAACTGTTTTTCAGTAGTAGGTCAGGTGTACACTTGTTCATTATCTATTACTGCTTCAGGGATAACTTTTGTCTTACCCAACCAAACAACTCCCAAGAATTTGATAGATACTCCACACCTTTGGACCTTTGCTTCATTGACTACCCAACCTACATTATCAGACTATCGGTAGGTCCTTGGCTGCTTCTTCTAATTCTGAAAGAGAATCAGAAGTTAGCATACCATAACAGAGGAGTGTATGCATCCAAGCAGAGAGCTCCTGTGCAATCAAACCATGGCAGATGTTTGGGTCATGAATATATCCTTGAGAAACCATCAGAAAAGTCCACTGGCATCCTTCCCATGTAAAGGCAAGTTGTTCTCTGGAACAATACCTACAGAGAAAGAAGCATTAGCTAAGTCCACCACATAATGATATTGTCCTAACACATGTGATAGCTGATCCATGACCTCAGTCACTGATGGGACCACTGCATGTAAAGGTGGAGTCACTTATTCAGTTCATGGGAATCTACCATCATGCACCATGTTCCGTCAGGCTTCTGACAGGACACATGGGGGACTATGCAGCCTCTGGTCCTCTGACCTCCCTCATTGGGTTGCTCAGCACGTTTGTCAATTTACATAGACATTGTCCTCTGGTTGGGCCTATAAAACATCTTGTAAACACAGAGGATGTCCCATTAGTAGGGACCTTTACCCCCATAACTTTGTATACTGCTGCTCTGGTGCCAACTACTTCCAGAGAGCTAGCAGCACTTCATTAGGTTGCTGCTTTACCTTATCTGGATTCACACTGGCAGCAATGAGGTTTGCCTACATTTGCAATCTAGACACTCTCAGCAGCCTTAAGGACTTGCTCCCCTGGGTCAGAATTGCACCAGTCCCTTGCCCCCCGCCCCAGTACAGCCCCCTCTTGTGCTGCTCTGGAAGGCGGAGGTAACTTTTGGACTCCATGGTCCCGTTTTATCCACGTATGGGGCTAAGAAGGCTTCTAAGGAACCAAAAGTACCTCGTGAAACTTAGCCAGAATAATGTCCTTCTTACAGGTGGGAAAGAGTTCACTGTCCGGGCCGGTACAATTTGTCTGGAACACCATTTGACACATTTCCATCTTGCCCACAATCTGAACCAGGTCCATGTAAGCGGCCCATTTACTGACAGTCTCGGGGAGCTCCCCAGCATTGTACCATGCCATCCAACACAGCGTCCTGCGGGTGGTGTGGGGACCCAGCCTGGGGCTCGTCGAGAGTACTCACCACACCATTGGCCTCCCTGAGAGCTGTCTTTCCCCCCAGTGTGCTCAGGTGGGCCTCCAGTCCCTGCCACCCTGTAAGTTTCTGAAGGTGGGTTTGCACAGCCAAAATTTCCTTATGCTGCTCCCACAACATAGTCAGGAACAACA
The DNA here is from genome assembly GCF_030445035.2 of Dasypus novemcinctus. Lineage (NCBI taxonomy): Eukaryota > Metazoa > Chordata > Mammalia > Cingulata > Dasypodidae > Dasypus > Dasypus novemcinctus. The sequence goes on along the minus strand of NC_080681.1, from coordinate 26,751,112 downwards.
GGGCACTTTCCCAACCCATTCCTCCTGGGAAAGGGTTAATGGGGCTCCCAAGATTCCAGTGCCTTTGCAATAAGCCTTCAGAGTGGGATGAACCACCTCCCAACTCTCTGAAGGAGCCCATTACAAGAGAATTGCCGCCACTAGATACTGAAGGCCTGAAGGGGGTCACATCCGCACCATCATGTACTGTCGGGTCCACTGGGGCTGAAGATCCACTCACTGTGCTCAGAGGGTCCTGCCAGCTACACCAAATGTCAGGTCGGGATCAAGTCCACCCCAGAAGCTGGGTGCAGTTATGCTGTGTTATTGTGTCCCAGATGTAGCAAAGAAGTATCCAGGATGCTCAGGCCATTTAACTATTGGGCTCCAGCTCCCTAGAAGGACATTATATTGCGTGGAGCAAGGCAGACACAATAGGACAAATACTGTATGACTGCATTACTGTTAACTAAATATATTGTGTAATCTCATGGAGTTAATAACTTGAATATGGGTCACCAGCAAATAGAATGAGCTTAAAGAATGGAAAGCTGAGGGTTAACTTGTGCAGATTTGATAACTATGATAAGTGTTAATCTTTGGAAATGAATAGAAAAGGTTAAAGCACAGCTTTAGGTTTCAAGTTAGCAGTACTACTACATGGCTCTGACAGTGGTTTAAAGGGAAGGCGAAGGTCATTTATATTGCTGAAAGGAAAGCCAAAACATGTAACATGGGAATGTATAGCATAATACCACATGTGAAATATGAATATGGGTAAAATTGCATATATAAGACCATTTTTCTTTGAATTTGAACTAATGTATGTTAATACTACAAGATGTTAATATCAGACCAAAAAAAAAACAAACACATTATGCTTCATGAAAGAAACCAGACACAAAGTATTACACTTTATGATTCCAATTACATAAAATGTAAATATAAATCAACTTATAAAGATGAAATTAGATTAGTGGTTATATAAGACTGGGGAAGGATGGAGGGACTAAAAGGTGACTACTAAAAGGAGTATGGGGGCTTTTCTTTTTGAAGTAATAAAATTGTCCTAAAATCTTTTGTGGTGATTAATGCACAATATTGTGATTATACTAAAAGGCATTGATCATGTGATATGCGAATATATCAAAAAAAAAAACTGCTTAAAAATAAATTAATAAATGTGCAAGAAATGCCAGAAATAGCATTTATGTACAGCAGGGGAAGCATAGAAAGATTGAAAGGTAAGGAATTTTCTTGTTTGTTTTTTAGTTTGTTTTTATTATGTCAATAATAATGATAGATTATTATATATTAATATATATTTCATATAGTGAAAATGCTCTAATAATGATTGAAGAGATGATTATACAACTATGTGATTATACCAAATACCATTGATTTTACACTTTCAATGAATTGTATGCTTCATTAATATGTGTCTATAAAATGGATTTGTTAAAAAAATATATGGCAACTGCAACCCATTAGAAATATGATTGTCAGTCCAAAGCACCCACCTTATATCTTAGCTGATACATAAAGAAAGACACATTATTAAATAGAAACCATCAAAGGTCATGTAAAAATTAATAAGTAATCATAGAAATCATATAATGAAGAAAAATTCAATTACATTATGTAAATTGAGAGCATTTCCTTAGACATTGTTAAAATATGATAAAAATAAATAAGATCTATAAACACTGACAAATAGAGTCATATGCTAATATAATCTTAGTCCCTGACTCTATATTTCGTGTATCTTTAAGTATATTAAGTATATTAGGTAATTTTGTTGTTAGTGTTTTGGCTGGAATTAATCATCATTATTGATATTATTTTATTATAACACAAGTCTGCCTACACACAAGAGTTATAGTATCATTAATTCTTTAGCATTAACCACTAGCAAATACATATTTTTTAAAAATCTGTAGTGATTCATCAGGTATTTACAACACTAAAAAAAATTGCCCAGGAAAGCTAAACTTCTCTGTATATTAAATAAAAATTATTAAATAGAAATGATAAGCTAGAAAATAATGAACAAAACCACTGGATCTTAGATGTACAGAAAATACAGTGACTTTGAAATGCTTCAACAAGTATTTGAATGATGTCTCACACAATCTGGATAAGAAAATATCAAATTTAGCTGTTTTATCTTGTTTGATGATTACCCTTGTTTCTGGGCCAGGTAAAATATAATCTCTGAAAAAAAATCCACCTGAATGTAGGAGAGGAATTCTCATTCCTTCCTATAACAAAAGAAGGCAAGAAACTAAAGTAAAAGTAGAAGAGAAAAAATATTTTACATTCAGAAAGAAAGAAAAATGAACTTTTCCTTATTTATTTAGGAATCCCCCTCTATCTCTTTCAGAGCTCAGAAGTTTCCTTTAAAAAGAAATTTAAACCAAAATTATTAAATAGAATAACAAGTTTAATTTTCCAACAGAAAATAATGGGCATTTCTACATTTTCATATAGTCTGTGAATGAAGATATTTCCATATCATCCTTTCCAATCTAGTTGCCTCTTTTTTTCATTTCCTCCATCTTGCCTAAACAGGACTTCTGGTTCAATATTCAATAGCATTGGCCAGAGGAGGCATCCTTGCTTTGTTCCCAAAATTAGGGGGAAATCATTCTATTTTTCACTATTAAATATGAGGTTAAGAATAGTTTACTTTTTAAAAAGATTTATTTTATATATTTTATATCCTTTCCCCCCAGATGCTCCCTCATCTGTCTACTTGTCTGCTCTCTGTGTCTGCTCATCTTTTCTAGGAGGCACCAGGAACCGAACTCAGGACCTAGGAGGTACCAGGAACTGAATCCAGGACCTCCCACATGGTAAGCAAGTGCCCAGCCACCAGAGCCACATCTGCTCCCTGCTGGCTGCATCATCTGCTGATTGTGGCATCTGCTCATTGCAGTGGTTATAGCATCTGCTGGTTGTGGCAACTGCTCATCTTCATTTAGGAGGCACTGGGACCCAAACCTGGGACCTCCCTTGTGGGAGGCAGGTGCCCAACTGCTTGAGTTACATCTGCTCCTACTTTTTAATTTAAAACATAATTGGTAGTATAAAAAAATAACAATGTATTTGGTACTTAGTATGAGAAAATTAGCACAAAGTACTGAAAGAAGAAATGGAAACACATGCCTGTTAGAATCTTACATTTATGTGAAATGGCATTATATAATTTGAAGGTAGAATATGAGAAGTTAAAGATGCTTATTATAAAACCTTTAAAATTATTTAAAAAGTAAACAAAAATAAATCAATAGTGGGAGTAAATAGAATACCAACAAACAATAAGTTATTCCATAAAAGCATGGGAAAAGAGGGAGAAAGGCACAAAGCACAGACAGGGAAAATAAAAGTCTCATAGCAAAATGGCAGACATAAACACAACCATAACAATAATTACAATAAATAAAAATGTCCTAAGCACTCAAAATAGAGATTGTCAGACTGAATTGAAAGAACCCATGTCTATTAAATGCCCTAATGTCTTCAGAGGCCAGGCATTCTGAGTCCCATGTATACAAAAAAGGAGGGGTGCTGATGAGAAGCCCATTGTCTGCCTACACAGTTATATGTTTCATGATTAGAAGAAATTTCCAGAGAGGCTTCTGACATGATGCATTTCAAATCTTACTCTCCTCTACTACTGCCCACTTTTTCTGGCACCAGGAGCCATGGGATCCAGTCGTGGTGTAGAGCATCTCTGGCCTTTCTTTGTGTCTGGTTGTCAGACGTAATCAAGTGAAGAGGAGGTCCTTCTGGATTAGGGTGGGCCCAAATCCAACGGTGGTTTTCCCTCCAAGGAGGGGGAGATTTGGAGACACACAGACACTCAGAGGAAAGACAGCCACGTGAAGATGGATGCAGAAATTGGAGGCTGCAGCTGCAGACCAAGGAATGCCCAGGATTGCCCGCAACCACCAGGGGCTAAGAGACAGGCATGGAAGCAGCTCTCCCTTAGAGCCTTCAGAGAGTGACTGCCCTGCTGACATCTTGCTTTCAGACTTCTAACTTCCAGAACTGTGAAAAAAGAAATATCCAATGTTTTACACTAAAAAAAAAAAAGAAAAAAGTGAAAGTATAGAAAAAGATATATGAACTATGATCTAAGCATGAGAAATTGGAAGTTGCTATATTAATACTGGACAAAGTAAACATCAGAACAAGAAATACTGTCAGAGATAAAGAGGATCATTTCATAATGATAAACAGATTAATAGGGCAAAAATACATGCAATGTTATAGCTAACTACAGAGCTCCAGAACAACAAAACAAAAACTGACTGAACTAAAGAGGAGAAATAGACAAATCAACAATTTCAGTTGGAGTACAATTTTTTTCTCTTCATAATTGATAGAGCACATAGACAGAAAAATAGATAGAGGTAATGGTAACAGTATAGTGAGAGTAATTAACAGCACTGATATGTGGGAGCTTTTGTAGTTGAAAGGGGAAGATTACGGTTGTGTGCGTTACTAGGAGTTAAGCTAGAGGATGAAATGGAGACGGTATAGCATAGTGAACCCTACTGCAAATGAGTGTGCTCAGTAGTACAAATATAAGAAAGTTCTCCATGAATTACAAAATATTATGTTAATATTACAAGATATTAATAGTAAGGTGGTACACGGGCAAAGACACACCTAAAGCAAACAATGGACTATAGTGAATAGTAATATATTAATATTTTCCATCAATTTTAAAATAAAAAAAATTATGCTAAGTGAAAGAAACCAGACAAAATGACCTAGATAAAATGTAAATATAAATAAATTTGCAGAGATTGGCCATATGTACAGCTGGCAAAGGATAGAGGGATTGAGTGGTGACTGCTAAAGGGTAGTGGTTTTTATATTTGGTGTAATGAAAATGCTCTAGGAAGATAGCACAACATAATTATTGTAACTAGCAATGCTATCATATGGGTATGACAATGGTTGAAAGGGTAAGTCTAAGGTCATGTCATTACTAGAAGTAAAACAAAAAATATAACATGGGACTGTAAAACGTAGTGAAACCTCATGTGAAATATGAATATGGGTAATATTGCATATTTTTATTTGAAACTGAACAATTGTATGTTTATGTTACAACTTGTTACAAGTTGTTACTATTAGTCAAAATAAAAACAAAAACAAAAACGCAACATTCTGCTGAGTTAAAGAAACCAGAAACAGGGAAACGGACTTGGCCCAGTGGTTAGGGCGTCCGTCTACCACATGGGAGGTCCGCGGTTCAAACCCCGGGCCTCCTTGACCCGTGTGGAGCTGGCCCATGCACAGTGCTGATGCGCGCAAGGAGTGCCCTGCCACACAGGGGTGTCCCCCGCATAGGGGAGCCCCACGCGCAAGGAGTGCGCCCTTTAAGGAGAGTCGCCCAGCGCGAAAGAAAGTGTAGCCTGCCCAGGAATGGCGCCGCCCACACTTCCCATGCCGCTGACGACAACAGAAGCGGACAAAGAAACTTAAATATATGCCAATTTATAAAGAAAGAATTAGATTAATGGTTATGTAGGACTGGTGAAAGATAGAGGGATTGAGAGGTGACTGCTCAGGGGTGTGGAGTTTTTCTTTTTGGAGTAATGAAATTGTTCTAAAAATTTTTGTGGTGATGACTGCACAACCCTGTTATTATGCTAAAAGTTATCGATGGTACATTTTGGATGGAATGTATGGTATGTCAATATATAAAACTGCTTTAAAGAAAAAGTGAACAGAGTTCCTCTGGGACACAATCGAGCATGCCAATATGTATACTATGGGAGTACCAGAAGGACAAGAAAGAGAGAAAGGGGAAGAAAAATATTCAAGGAAATAGTGGTGAAAAACTTCCCAAATTTTACAAAAAACATTAATAAGCACATTCAAGAAGCCCAAAGAAACCCCAATAGGATAAACTCAAAGAGACCAATGCTCAGACACATAGCAATCAAACTGTCCAATGCCAAGAACAAAAACAGAATTCTACAAGCTATAAGAGAAAAGCAACAAGTTATGTACAAGGGAATCCCAATAAGATTAAGTGCCTATTTCTCATCAAAAATCATGGAAGAAAAAAATAACAAATAGAAAAAAATAAAAATCATGGAGGCTAGAAGGCAGTGGAAGGGAATATTTAGAGCACCGAAAGAAAACAATTGCCAAGCAAGAATTCTATATTTGGCAAGAACTTTCTTTCAAAAATGAGAAGAGATTTTAAAAACTCCCACATAAACAAAAACAGCCAGAGTTTACCACCACAAGACCTGCCCTACAAGTAATGTTAAAGGGAATTCTTCAGACTCAAAGAAAATCACACTTGACAGTAGATTGAAGAGGCATAAAGAAATAAAGACCTCTGATAAAGGTAACCATATGGGTAATTATAAATGCCAGTATGATTGTCTTGTATTTTTCAGTATGCAGCTTGATTTTTTACTTTCTACAGGTTATAAATGCAAAGGCATAAAAGGTAATGATAACTCTATGATTTTGGACAGTCGATGTATATAAATATAATTTATAACAAGTAGAACAAAAATGTAAGGAAGGAGTGCTATAGCAACAGTGAATGTGTATGCTATTGATGTTAAGTTGTAAAAAATCAAACATTATTATAAGGTGTTAAATTTAGACCATTGGCAACCACAAAGAAAATATATGAAAAATATATTCATGAAGAAATTAGAAGGGAACTCAAATAGTACAATTCAAAAATAAAAATCAAACCAATAGGAAAATAGGCATTAATGGAAGAATTGTGATTCAAAAAAGGTGTATGAATTTCAAAGGTAAAATAGGAAAATGACAGAAGAGTATCCTGCATTTTCTTCCTGTTACTTTAAATTTAAATGGATGAAGCTCTCCAGTCAAAATGCAGAGATTGGCAGAATGGGTATAATGCATGACCCAACTATATGTTGTTTCCAAGAGAGACTCATCGTAAATTCAAAGACATACATAGGTTGAAAGTTAAAGGATGGAAAAAAGTATACCATATACAGTAACCAAAAGAGAGCTGGGGTAACTAGACTAACATAAGTTAAAATGAACTTTAAGTCAGAAACTGTTATGACAGGCAAGGAAGGTCACTATACACTGATAAAGATGTAGATTCAACAAGAGGACATAACATATAAATACATATGCACCTAATAGTAGAACACCCAAATATATGAAGAAAATATTGAAAGATTTTAAGGGATAAATAGATGGTTCTACATTAATAGTAGGAACTTCAACACACCAACTTCAATAATGAATATAACGTCTACAGAAAGGATCAAAAAGAAAACAGAAAAGACTTGAATAATACTATAAAACAACAAGTTCTGATAGATATATATAGGACACTTCACCCAACTATAGCAGAATACACATTCTTCTCTAGTGCACCTGAATCATTCTTCAAGATAGTCCATATATTATTTCACAAAACAAGTCTCAATAAATTCCAAAATACTGAAATTATACAATGTATCTTCTCCAACCACAGTAGAATGAAGATAGAAATCAATAAGAGAAGGAGAACAGACAATTCACAAATAGTGGGAATTAACAACTTACTCTTAAACAACTATGGGTCAAAGAAGAAATCACAAGAGAAATTAGGAAATACCTTGAGGCAAATGAAAATGAAAACACAACATACCAAAATATGTGGGATGCAGCAAAATCACTGGTCAGAGAGAAATGTATAGTTCTAAATGCTCACATTAAAAAAGAAGAAAGATCTCAAATAAGAGACCTAATGCCAAAACTGCAGGATCTGGAAAAAAAAAGTGCAAACTAAACCCAACACAGGCAGAAGACAGTTAATAAAGTAAGATTCAAGTAGAGATGGGCAAAATAGAGAATAGAAAAGCAATGGAAAGAATGAACAAAACCAAAATTTGGTTCTTTGAAAAGATCAATAAAATTGAGAAATTGTTAGCTAGAATAACTAAAGAAAACAGGGACAGTACACAAATAAGTAAAATCAGAAGTAAAAGGGTGACATTACTTCTGACAACACAGAAATAAAAGGCATTGTAATAAGAAATGGGATCTCATAAAAAATAAAAACTTCTTTCCATCAAAGGACTTTAACATGAACCTAAAAAGATAGCCTAATGAATGGAGAAAATATTTGGAAACTACATATCCATTAAGGATTTTTTAAAAGATTTATTTTACTTTATTTATCTCTCCCCACCCCCTCATTGTTTGCACTTGCTGTGTCTGTTCATCTTCTTTTTGTTTCTTTAGGAGGCACTGGGGAACAAAACCCAGGACCTCCAATGTGGGAGGGAAGTGCCTAACCACTTAAGCCACCTCCGTTCCCTTCTCATTACATTTTTACTCATGTCTCTTGTTGCATCATCTTGTCACATCAGCTCACCACACCTACCCATCATGCCAGCTCGCTGTCTTCTTTAGGAGGCAGTGGGAACTGAACCATAGACCTCCCATGTGGTAAGTGGGAGCCCAATTGCTTGAGCCACATCTGCTTCCCTCCAATAAGGGTTTAATATCCAGAATACATAAAAATTTCTGCAACCCAATAACAAAAAGACTAACAACCCAATTTAAAAATAGGCAAAAGATAGATAGATACTTCTCCAAAGATAAAAAAGTGGCTGAAAAACCATGAAAAGATATTCAACATCATTAGCCATGGGGGAAATCAAAACCACAATGAAATACATTTCACATCCACTAGAATGGCTACTGTTAAAGAAATGGAAAACTACAAATGTTGGAGAAAATGTGGAGAAATAGAAACACTCATTCATTGTTGACTGTAAAATGGTGCAGCCACTGTGCAAGAGAGTTTGGCATTTCCTCAGAAAGTTAAGTATATAATTACCATATGACCCAGCAATCCCACTTCTAGGTATATATCCAAAAGAATTGAAAGCAAGGATTCGAACAGACATTTCCATGCCAATGTTCATAGTGGCATTATTCACAATTGTCGAAAGATGGAAGCAACCCAAATGTCCATCAGCCTATGAACGGATAAGCAAAATGTGGTATATACATACAATGGGATATTATTCAGTTATAAAAGATAAATGAACTTCTGATGCATTTAACAATATGGATTAACCCTGAAGATATGTTGAATAAATAAGTCAGACACAAAAGGACAAATATTGTGTGATCTTATGATATTAAATAATTAGAATAAGCAAACTTCACAGAATCAAAATCTAGAATATAGGTTACTGGGGTCAGGGTGGATGTAGAAAATGGAAATTAATTCTTAAATTGTACAAAATTTCCATTTAGGGTGTTGGAAATCTTTTGCTAATGGCTAATTTGCACAATTGTGTAAGTTATTAGCATCACTGAATATATATTTGAATGTGGTTAAAAGGAAAAATTTTAAGTTGTATATATGTTACTAGAATACAAGTTGAAAAACAACGAAAACAACCTAGGACTTATAACAGAAACAGTGAACCCTAATGTAAACCATGGACCATAGTTAAGAGTACAATTATAATATTCTTTCATTAATTATAACAAATATACCACATTAACGCAAGGTTTTATTAATAGAAGAGGGTATAAGGGGACCCTGTATTTTCTGCATGATTTTTCTGTAAGCCTTTAACAACTATAATAAAAAAATGAACCACTACTACATATCTTTTATCAAATCAATTTTGTACACCAAATATCTAGTAAAACTATAAAAATTCTAAAATGAAAAATGGGAAGAATATTTTTTCTAATAATTTTAGAATTAGTAATGCCTTTATAAGTAAGACACAAAATTTAGTAACCATAAGGAAAAGATTGATGGATTTGACTGAAAATTAAAATATGTGCATAAAATCCTAAAGTCAAAAACAAAAGTAGGGAAAATGCAATATATTTGATAAATGACTATTTCATTCATCTATGTAGAGATATTTCAAATTAATAAGAAAAATACCATCAATAACAAAATGATCAAAAGACCGTTTTCAGAAAATGAAAAATAATAGCCATTTAAATATTTTTAGATGTTAGTTTACTTATAAAGATAAGCAAAATAAAAATGTGGATACGATTTCTTAACCTATGTTTTTAAGAAATGACAAAATAGTTAAAAACTCTGCCTGTTGGAGATGGCAGAATGTGTGTGTGTGTTCGTGCACATGTATAACATGCAATCACAAGCAAAAATAAAATATTACCAAAATCTTTGTTACAATGGAAGAATGAGGTAATTTTACATTGACAAACTCAACAACCCACTGATAAAGATACATTAGTCATTATGCATTATGTGCCAAATAAGTTTTCATCAAGCTATTTAAATTATAAAGAATTGAAATAGAAACACAATTTTGTTGGGATATTTAACACTGTGATATCAGTCTCTGATCATCTGAGTAGAAAGAAGAAATGGAGTTAGAAGATTCATAAATTAAGTGGTTGATTTAAACCAATTTTCAGAGATAAGTATAAATAGAAAATCCCTTGTTTTTAAGAATTCAGGGAGCTATTTCCAAAAAAATAGCCTATTGTAGGATAAAAGAAAGTACATTCCAAAAGAAAAATGTTTTTTCTGTAACTACTTGCAACAAAACAGGTAAGGATATCCTATTCAAATGCGGGCTTCCTTGAGGTCCCTGGCATAGTCTAGAGATGCAAACATTTTAAGGGTATCTTGTCAGTTTTATTTACCACTTGGTCCTACAAGGCCATGTTGTGAAATTTTTTCAGAGCAATCATGGGTTCTTGTGTATTCTGCATTCCTTTTCCTTAAGACTATCCAAATCTTCTTTATTTTTATCGTATCCACTACACCAGTGCAACCTGTGGTATGTGCTTGAATGATGGAATACTTTTTAAATTTTAAGTATTCCACTATCCCATAAAGACACCAGAAAGCAGGAATCAGGTGGACATTTCACTGTGACCCACATGCTTATCTATATCCTACCTATTAATATTTATATACTGTTTATTCTATTGTTCCTCAGTTTCTTCTTTGTGATTTCTTTTCACCCAAAATGTCTCTAGTTTTTAAATAAGACATTCTTGGTTCCCTCACATGGCCACCTTTACATTCTACCTGGAATAAAATATTAATGCCACAAACTTACCATTAATAAACCTGAAGGGAATGATAAAATTCACTTTGAGCTTAATAAACCATCCTACAGAATGAATCTATCATGGAAATAAACAATTACAAACTTCAGGAAAAAAATAGTAAAAATAAGAACAAATCATAAACATTATGCAACTAACTAAAGATATAAGATATACATGATATCTATGACCCCTTGAGTTCATGTTTGATTCTATCCCTCTAAATCTAACAGAAAGGGAGATATGAAAAAGGAAAAACCTCAATCAGTACTGAAAAACAGTAAGAAGGCCGTCAAAATGCCCAAAAGTTTGAGGAATTGCTGCTAGGCACTGTACAACTGGACAGTGTTAAGAATGATGTCTTAGTTTGCAAAAGCTGCTGGGAGCAAAATATCAGAAATGGGTTGGCTTTTATAAAGGGAATTTATTCGGGGTAAAATCTTACAGTTCCGAGGCATGAAAGTGTCCAAATCAAGGCATCATCAAAAGGTGCTGTCTCACCACAGGTCAGCAGCTGGTGGTTCTGGACTCAGGCACATGGCAAGTCAAAATGGCAGGTCTGCTTTCTCCTCCAGATTATAAATTCATTGTAGTAGCTCAGATGCAGCAGGTTCCTTAACCAATGCAGTACTGTTTTTTTTATTAGAGAAGTTGGGGATTGACAGATCATGCATAAAATACAGGATTCACATACATAGCACCCTATTATGAACACATTACATTAGTGTGGTACATTTGTTACAATTGATAAAAGCACAAAATACAGTTCATTTTAATGTAGTATTTGCCAGGCAGTATTTTTTCTACCTTTTTAAACCATGAACCTCAGTAAGAAATGAATTCTATTCAGAACACACCCACAATTATACCAAATGTTCCACAAAACAGCAATGACCTATTACTTTACTTTGATAGTTTCTGTTCTGTTTTTATTTTGTAATGATAGTTGCAAACCACAGAATTGATTTTATAAGTCATTAATGGTGATACTCAACATTTCCAGAAAATAAACAGGCTTACCAAACACTAGAATAAAGATGGCAGGCTACTCCAGCACCAAGAATCATGCCTAACTGTATCAATTGCAGCACCCAACACCCCTTTGTTACTTAAAAAAAAAAAAAAAAAACAGGTAAAAAGCAGAAGTGACTTTGAATTAGGATGTGATTTCTTATGGTCCCATTTCTTCCCTGTTCTTCTTCAAGAGCTGCCTCTCTAAACTTAAAAAAAAAAGTTCAAAACCACAGTAAGTGGAGCAGTTTAAGATTAAGAACATTTCTTTGTTGGGGTATATCATTCAATCTTCCCCAGTCCTCCCTCTGGATCCTAAAAGGATGTGTTCTTTCCACGAGAAAAATACATTCACCTCATCTCAATATCCCAAAAGCCTTCAATCACTTTCACTATAACTCTAAGTACAAAATCTCTTCAAATTCAACTACAGGTGTGACCCATCCTTATCTGCTTCCAAAATACAGTGGTGGGACAAGCATAGGATAGACATTTCCATTGCAGAAGGTAGAAATTAGAAGAAAGACAGGAGTGACAGGTCCCAAGCAAGTCCAAAACTCAGCAAGGCAAATCTAGTGGATTCCAAGGTATGAGTCTTCTCTGGATTGAACCTTTGCTCTCTGGGCCAGCTGGAGTGGAAGCGCCACAGTTTCTAGACCCTGAAGCAGTGGTCATGCTCTGACAGAAAGCTGGAGTATAGGCTCCAAGGTTTCCAAGCATTGGGGTGGCCGGACAACTCTCCCTGAACACTCAAGCAGAAGGCTCTCCTCCTTCCAGGGCTGGAGCGGAAACCCCATTCTATCCAAAGGCAATGACAGAAGCCCCTCTCTCTCAACCCAAGGAGATCTCTTTGGTCCACACCTTTGCCTTCGTGGTTTTGTCCGTGAAGCCATTTTCCTTCATTTCATCTTGTTTCTGTCCATTTTAGTTCAGGCTGACAGTGTTTATGTTGATACAAAATTCTAAAATAAAAGAAAAAGAAAAAGAAAACTATTTTGGTTTTACATACAGTTCAAGGAGGTACGAAACATCAGACAAAAGGATTTTCCACAGCTCTTTCTAGACATTTACAAGAGTAAATGGTAGAAATAAAGTCACTAAGGCAGGAATGAATAATGCCTTGGATGGGCTCATTAGTAGACCGGACACATCAATGGATTCTCCAAGACTAAAGGCAACAGGAACTGGATATAAGCATTCTACCTTAGTTGTTTCTCACGAAGTTGCACTTTAACAATTCTGACACTGCTTTGCATGTGTACTAGAATTGAACAATTAAAATAAATGGATGACAGATGATGAGAATGAGGGTTCACACTGTAGGAGTGAGAATTTACAGACAAGCAAGGGGAAGAGGCTAGAATAATCCATGTGATAATGAATTAGAGCTGGAGATATCGATAAGAACTCATTTTAAAATTAATATGGATATTTATAAATATGTGTATAAACTTGGGGTTAGAATATATGCATATATTTACTTGATCTGTCATCTGAGAGGGTCTAAAAGAAGAGACACTACAGTAGCAATGAGCACAGCTGGATCCAGATCCTGGTTTCTAATACCATTCTCTAGTAAAAAGAATCAGGGGTCCTTGGAGAAATGCCTACTTCTAGGATGGGGCCAATGAAAATACAAGATGAGCCTGGAGCATCTTGTGTTGTCAGAAAGTTTAAGAAGTACTAAAGAAAAGTCATGGGATATGTCAAAGGGACACAGGAGCAAATTTGAAGAGTCACTAATGGCCAAAGCTGGAATAATTTCAGCAACAGAACAAATTAAGTAGTGTTGAGTTACAATCCAAAGTATAAAATAAATATCCAAGAGTTCATAATGATATAAATAGATAATTGAATGAATAAATAAATGGAGAAGAAAAGACAAATCTCCCACTCACAAGTATTCCAAATAAATTATATAGATATTACATCCTAAAAGAGGGGGAGCAAAACTCCTTGTTCCTTAGTGTGGGCTGTGAATAGAAACTTTATTCCAAAGAGTACAGTGAAATGAAATATATTAAGATTAGGGAAGCAGATGTGGCTTAACTGATAGAGCATCCCCCTACCATATGGGAGGTCCAGGGTTTGAACCCAGGGCCTCCTGGCCCATGTGGTGAGCTGGTCTACTCTCAGTGCTGCCGCACGCAAGGAGTGCCATGCATGCAAGGGTGCCCCATGTAGGGGAGTCCCATGCGCAAGGACTGCACCCTGCAAGGAGAGCCATCCCGCGTGAAAAAAGCACAGCCTGCCCAGGAGTGGCACCGTACACATGGAAAGCTGATGCAGCAAGATGACGCAACAAAAAAAGAGACACAGATTCCTGGTGCCGCTGAGAATGCAAGTGGACACAGAAGAAAACACAGCGAATAGACACAAGAGAGCAGACAACCGGGGGAGAGGGGAAGAGAAATAAATAAAAATTTAAAAAAAGAAAAAATAAAGAAATATATTACAATTAAACAACATGCTTTCCAGGATTCGCTTTACTTTAAAAAAAAAAAAATCCAGGTGTGGATGGGCACACAGTTGAAATTTATTGGCTATTAATTTGCTAATTGTTGAAACTGAATGATGAATATGATGGATTTATACTATTTTTCTACTTTGTATTCATTATAATGTTTCACAATGAATAGTTTTTAAAATAGTATGCTTGTAGTTTTTTTAGTGTTTTTAGTAGTTGCATTTTTAATCTTAGATTTATTTTTTAAGCAAATCAATTGTGTGTATACATATTAACAAAGCATATAATTTATTCAAAGTATACAATCAATGGTATTTGGTAAAATCACATAGTTGTGTTCATCACTTCAATCATTATTAAAGCATTTTCATTATTTCAATAATAAGAATGAACAAAAAATAGAAAGAACAAACAAGAAAATTCCTCACCTCTCACTCTCCCCATTTTCCCTGCTGTACATAGCTGCTATTTCCAGTTATTGTTGCACAATTATTTATTTGTTTATTACGGAGTTTTATTGTGATATATTCACATAACATATGATCTATACAAAGTGTATAATCAATGGCATTTTTTTTCTGTTAAAATTTCTTTATTGTAAAATAAATAGGAAAAGACTGAAAGAAACTACAAATTTTAAAAGAGTGCAAGGACAGGTTATATTTAACACAAGCAATCATTTTTAAAAATAGGTAACATAGCAACAAACATTTATAAATGTAAATGATAAATCAAATATAGAAATTAATTAAAACAATTCTAAATTTTATATTACAGCTCTAACTATTGGACAATATCTCTAAGAATGAAATAAATTATTGCTTTAATTATTTAATTTTCATTTAGGCTATAATTCTTTCAAGGTAATCAAATTCATATTTGGGAATTCTTCACATCTTATTGGAATGAACTACAGCAGATAACGATTTGCCAAATCATAATTTTATGAGGCAGAACTCAAAATCTTGTTCAACAGTAGGCATGCTAAATCATTATTGATCCATATTATTTTAATTAAAGAGTATGAATAAGAAAGGGTTAAAGAAAAATGAAATATCAAAAAATTGTATCTCTTCTCCAGTCCTACTCAATTCACAGCGTGTTTATTTTGTATGAAAAAAATTACAGAATACTAATCACAGGAATGATTTGCCAGTTTCACTGTATAATTATTGTTCATATATTATAATGTTATTTTACATTTATCTGGTCCACTCCAGCTCTTTTTTGGTTACTATTTGCAAGGAATAGCTTTTTCCAACCTTTCAATTTTAACCTGGTTGTGTCCTTTTAGGTCTGAGGTGGGTTTTTTGTACACAACATATAGACAGCTCATATTTTTTTATTCATCCTATCAGTCTATGTCTTTTGATTGGGGAGTTCATTCCATTAACATTCAGTGTTATTACTGTAAAGGCATTACTTACTTCATCCCTTTTGTCCTTCTCTCTGTTGTCATATTGTTCTATTGTCCGTCTTCTTACCCTTTAGTCTTCCCTTTCTAATAATCTTCATTTCTGAATTCTTCTCCAATTCTCTCACCCTTGTTTCTTCCTTTCAGGTTGCCCCACCCCCATTAGCATCTCTTGAAAATCTGGTCTTTTGGTAAGATACTCTATCAGTTTTTGTTTGTCTGTAAAGACTTAGAACTCACTCTCATTTTGGAAGGACAGCTTTGCAGGATACAGAATTCTTGACCAGCAGTTTTTCTTTTTCAATATCTTAAATGGATCATACCACTTTCTTCTCTCCTCCATGGTTTCTGAAGAGAGGCTGGTACTTAATCTTATCGAGGTTCCCATGTATGTGAGGCTTGGCTTTTCTCTTGCTGCTTTTAGAACCCTCTCTTTTTCTCTGATATTTGTCATTCTGAATAGCACTCTGAGTAGGTCTATTTGGATTTATTTTGTTTTTGGGGTGTGTTGTCCTTCTTAGATATTGGTATTTATGTCCTTTATAAGGATTGGGAAGTTTTTGTTCATTATTTCCTCAAATATTCTTTCTGCCCCTTTTCCATTCTCTCCTCCTTCTGCGACACCAATAATGTGAATGTTTATGTGTTCCGTGTTGTCATTCAATTCCCTGAAACTGTTTCATTTTTTCCATTCTCTTCCCTTTCTAATCTCCCATCCTTTCCAGTTTAGGTGTTCTGTCTTCAAAATCACTAATTCTGTCTTCAAGTAATTCAAATCTCCTCTTATGTGCCTCTAATGTATTTTTAATTTCATCCATCATGGTTTTAATTCCTGTAAGGACTGACAATTTTCTTTGCAGGCTTTCAAATTGTTCTTTTTATTCTCCCTGTGTCTCCTTATTATCTTTTATTTCTTTAGTTATATTTTCTTTAAATTCTTTGAAGTGATTTAGGAGAGTTGTGTGATTATCACTGATTAATTTTCTTAAATCCTGTATCTCTTCAGGATATTTGGTTTGTTCTTTTGGCTGGGCCATCTCTTCCTGTTTCCTAGCATGGCTTGTAATTTTTTGCTGATGTCTAGGCATCTGAATATGCTGGTGAATTTACTCTGATGGCTAATATCTCTCTCTTGCCTATCATTGTTGTTGTTCACAGCTCTTCTTTGATATTTGGCTCAACTTATTTTGTTTTTAAAATTGCCCAGCTTAAGTTTTCAAAATCACACCAGGGACTCACTAGTGGGGTGCAGATTTTCTTCCAGGAGTTGGATACAGAAAGCAGAGAGAACAGTTTTTGTCCACGAATTTCCAGACTGGCCAGCAGATGGTGGTAGTCAGCTCATCTTTCCATGGAGGTATTTCAGTCTCAACTTTCCTGTGTCCCTGTGTTGAATCTCCAGAGCTGAAATTCAAAGCAGCCTGCACTGGCCAAATTCACTAAAGAAAAACACCCTGACCTACCTTCCCCTTTTCTCTTGAAACAGCTGACAGGGACAAAGATGTCTGTGCATCTCTTAGTCAGCTGCAGTGAGGTGTTTTACTTCAGATTAATTCCTTGGGGGTGGGAGAGGGGAGCCTTTCCCGGTTACCATAGGGGCTTGGTAAAGCACATTTGTGATTTCAACTTCTTCATCTCTCTGTCTCTCACCCTCCTGGGAGTTGTGTAGCACTGTCCTGGTCTGCTGATCCCCAAAGTGGGTCCCTGAGACAGCTTTGGCTCCTTCTCATTGTTTTTGTGACAGCATTCAGCTCTGCCTGTTAATCCATTGCCATCTTCCCACAATCCCTGTAGTTTTGTTTCATCTAGTTTTATTGACTTTTGCTTTCTGTAGTTTGAGAATATGGCATCTGATGCTATAAATTTAGAATTGTTATATCTTCCTGGTGGATGTTGTCTCTTTTATCATTATGAAAATTTTCCCATTATTTCTATTGTTGCTTCATATTTTAAAATTTTCTTTTCCTGATATGACAATAATGTCATCTACTTTCTTTGGTTTATAACTGCATGATGTTTGTTTGTTTTTTTATTCATCCTTTTAAAACATTTCTGCATTCTATTTTTAGTGTGTGCCTTTCCTAAGGAGTGCAGACTTGGGTTTTGTATTTTCATGTTACCTGAAAATCTTTATATTTAGTTATTGCATTTGTGATAAATTTTACATGTAAGGTAGACATTGATGTATTTGAGCATAAATCTTACTATTTGTCTTTTCTTTTTCCTACCAGTTCTCTATTTCTTTATCTCTCCCATCTTGCCTTTTTTGGATTAATCAAGCATGTTTATAATCTACCACCCATTAGATTGTTAGCTAAATGTTACTTTTATTATGTTGTATTGGATACCATAGATATAGGAACATACATACTTGAATTATTAATTAGAGGCTAATATATACTTTTACCATTTCTCAAACAAGGCCAGGGCCTTAAATCACCAAAAGTCCATTTAACCTTCTCCTATCTTTTTTGTTGTTGTCATGTATTTTGATTCTACTCATATTTTTTAATCCCATAGATATTATTATAATGTTATTCAGTTAATACCCATCATTCATCACTTTTGAAGAATAATTTCATTAGCTGGCAAGAAGTTTTAAAACTTTAAAACTGTTTCTATTGGATTTGGTTATATAATGTCTTTAAAAGTCAGCTGGAGGGACGCAGATGTAGCTCAACTGATGGAGCATCCACCTACTATATAGGAGGTCCAGGGTTCGAACCCAGGGTCTCCTGGCCCATGTGGTGAGCTGGCCCATACACAGTGCTGATGCACACAAGGAGTGCCATGCCACACAGGGGTGTCCCCCATGCAGGGGAGCCCCACGTGTAAGGAGTGTGCCCCACAAGGAGAGCTGCCCCAATGATAAAAGCACAGCCCACCCAGGAGTGGCGTTGCACACATGGAGAGCTGACACAGCAAGATGACATGACAGAATAGAGACACAGATTCCTGGTGCCGCTGAGAATGCAAATGGACACAGAAGAACACACAGCAAACGGTCACAAGAGAGCAGACAACAGGAGAAGGGAAGGGAGGGAGAAGGGGAGAGAAATAAATAAAAAATAAATCTTTAAAAAAATAAATAAAATAAAAGTCAGCTGGAGATCTCATATTCCTATTTTAAGGTATTATGTCTCTTTGTTTTTCATGACTTATGATAGTCTCCTTGAATTAGTTTGAAATTTCCTTTGCATGGTGTAGCAGTTTGATATTATTGATGAATTCCAAAAAGAAATATTGGATTATGTTTGTAAAGTGATCTTTTCCTCTGGGCATATTAGATTATATTGGAGTCATAGCTTTACTTGATAAAGTAACTATGTAAACTTCTTGTGCCTGCAGGGCATTTAGTCACCACCCTTTGGTATTTTGGCTAATACACTTGGGGTTTGTAGCACCTCTTGAATCTATCACATGATGATTCCAACTTTCAATTTGTAAAATTCTCAGGCATGATCTCTTCCAACACCTTCTCTTTCTCTTTCTTACCATCTCCTCTTCCATGAGACTCCAAGTATGAATATTACAGGTTATTTTCAAAATTGTCATTTTCATACATGTCAGGTTCTTTTCTGAATTTACTATTTTATTCGTCATCTCCATGTGTAGTAGTCAGCCAAAGGGGTGCTGATGCAAAATACTTGGTTGGTTTTTATAAAGGGTATTTATTTGGGGTAGGAGTTTATAGATACTAGCCCATAAAGCATAAGTTTCTTCCCTCACAGAAGTCTATTTTCACATGTTAGAGCAAGATGGCTACCAACATCTATGAGGATTCAGGCTTCCTGGGTTCCTCCCTTCCAGGGTCTTGCTTCTCTCTGGGTTCAAGCTTCCTCTCTTCCCTGGGCTTGCTTCTTCCTGGGCTCAGGGTTCCTCTCTTTCTGGGGTTTGCTTCTGTTTCCTCTGTGAGCTTACTTCCCAGGGCTCCAGTTTAAGTGTTCAGTGTCAAACTCCAACATCAAAACTCCAACATCAAAAACCCTCAATCAACGCTGTCCTTTGACATGCCTTTTATCTGTGAGTTCCCACCCACTAAAGGGTGGCGACTCAACACCCTAATGATGTGGCCCAATCAAAGCCCTCATCATAGCTTAATCACACCCAGGTGTAGACCAGATTACAAACATAATCCAATATCTATTTTTGGAATTCATAACCATATCAAACTGCTACACCATGTTTCAGTCTCAGTAATTATATTGGTGTGTCTTCCAGTTTACTAGTGTTCTCTTCAGATGTATTTAATCTATTTTTAAACCAAACTATTAAAGTCTTAAATTCAATTGTTTTACTTGTCAGTTCTATAATTTCCATTTTGTTCTTTTGTATGGATTCCAGTTCTCTTCTAAATTCTCTATTTTGTTGTCTGTTTTTTAAAATATTTTAATCATGGCTATAAAGTCCAGGTCTGATAATTCCAATATATGGGTCTGTTTCACTGCCAATTTTTTCTTGTTTTCCATTCTTTAACCCTGTATTCTGTTCCATCAGTTTTTTTGTTTGTTTGTTTGTTTGTTTATATTAAGGACAATGTGTACATATATATTGAGAACTAATTTAAGACTCTGGATGATACAATCAGTCTCCAGAGAAGATTTATTTTTGTTTCTAGCTGTCAAAATTGAAAGTGAATCACCTTAATGCATATTGGGATTAAGCTGTGGCAAATCTGGATTTTAACTTTTGCAAGGGCTAATCTGTTTTCTGCTTATCCTAACTTCTAGTATGTAATTTCTATTATGTCTAGGGTGATTTCCAGGGCCCTTATGTTAAACAGTTTTTATATCCCTTGCACCATAAAAATCCTGAAAGATATACTGGGTTTCTCAGTTTTTTAGCAGCTGCTTTCTACCTGACTTCTCACATTCTTGACTACAATTAACAATCAAAACATATTTCCAGAGGAATATTAACACCAAATCTTAAGCTAAACCTCATTTTTCTTCTTTCAGGGATACTGGCCTCTCAGATATTGATTCCTTGCTATTTCTTTTACGTTTATGAATAGTTTTTGTGTTTTTTTACATCCATAAAGCTTTTTTGGTTGCTCTTCTTGGGAATATTGGTCTCATATAAGGTAGTTCCTATAGTCAAAAGTGGAAGTCGGCATTACATATTTATAAGGCGATGACATTTTGAATAACTTTTTATTGGTATTGTAATAAAAAAAGAGTGATAAATTCACTTTCTCTTAGATGTGTCTCTTATAGGAAGTGCATTTAGAGGTTAGATATAGGAGGAACACTTTTTCAGTTGACTAAAAAGGGACAGATAAACAGAAAAAAAAACAATAAGAGAATGTGGAATAATGAAGGTCAAGAGAAAGAAGTTATTCAAGAATGTAGAAGAGATCAATTCAAGGCTATTGTACTAATTTACAGTATGGTAAATTGAACGGGGAAGATCAGAAGCCTCTTCACCATTATAGTGAAACAGTAGAAGCGTTCCCATTCATCCCATGCTTATCCCATGAAGCATAAAAGAGATTTGCTTCACGTTAAAAAAAAATCTCATACCAGAGAACAGCAAACACAAAGGTCAACAACCAGCTGCATTCTGGGAAAACACTTGCAATCCATCTGATAGAAAATGAGCTATTATTGAAGGAAACCCTGCAGAGGGTCTCTAGGTTCTTGCCCAGAGCAGATGAATTTGATTCCAAACTGAGATAGTTATCAGGAAAAGCAGGTTTATTAAGGCAGGCAGAAGGGCAGGATGACTCAAATCTGCTTTCTTTGAACCACAGGGAACAGGAGTTTTTATGTATTGAAACAGGGGAGAGTAGAGTGGTTACTATCACAATGGTAAGTATACACATGGGTGAGTTTAGTTCTGAAGTAACCATAAACAAAGGTATGTTCATTCTAGAATTACCATCACAATAGTAAGCATACACAAGGGTGAACCTGCCTTGAAATAACCATAAACAAAGGTAAGTTCAGTTTGGAATAACCATCACAATAGTAAGTACACACAAGGGAAAGGCTAAGTCTAGGGTGTACACAAGTGAGAGGATAAGTCTAGGGCTAAGTTTAGAATGTCCATCATAATAGTAGGTCTAGGCTAAATCCAGCTAGTCTCAGCAATTTCAGATATTAACCTTTTGCTATTTTATAAAATAAGACATCTAGATAATGATTTTGAAATCGTAATTGTTTTTTCATTCTTAACTTTCAGTCACAGTTCAGAGTTCAATTTCACTTCAAAACAAACTGGACACTTTATCAATTAAGCACCTAAAAGTGTTTTAATGTTAGGTTGAGGTAGACAGGACTGCTTCAATCAAGACTATGATGTTTGCAGAAACCAAAGTGGGGTTGGACGGTTCAACATCATTAATCTACTATCAGGACGTGTTTTTAATTTAATAATTTTTGTTAAAGAGCAGTTAACTCACATCTTCTTTACTTTGGATGTTATAATGTTTTCTCCCTGATAACAATTAGAAACTTCTCTTAGCTTTCCCCAACTTTTTGTCTATTCTGTTAAAGGAGAAATAGTAAGCATTAGAACAATTCTTGATAAAAATAACTCAGTATTTTACTTTTTGTTATAAATTATAGTAAATATTATTATAAGTAAAATTATTATCTTTGAAAACTCAACCCACTTTGAATTCAAACTATTTTTGAGAAGTCCATTGGCTTCACAGTAAGATACCAGCATATTTATGTATTTTTTTAGCCTTCAAAACAAGCAGTTTTTCTCACTATTATAGACCTAATTCATTCTAAACCTGAATGCGTCCTAACTTTTTATTTCAGAGTTCTTTCTTTCGGCATTGAAGAAATATAATTCCCTTTGATCAACTAACAAGGTTACCAACTTCATCAGGAGATAAAATTTTAATTAACAAGGGAATTCTCTGGCACTAAAAAAAAATGTTGCTAAAAAAGAAATTGAATTCAAAATGCTATCCATATTTATTCATTCATGATAAAAATCTTAATTGAGCTCCTGTGAAGAGTGAGGCATTATACTACATTTTTTTTCAGTCTTTGTCTACTTTGACTATTTAAATGTTTCAAATGGTTGTCAGAGAATTAAAATGTACTTAATTTTTGAAGGAGCCATTCCTAAAATTGTTTTCATCTTTATTTCATGGAAACTACATGTAAAATAGCCAAATATAGGTATATATCAGGGCTTTAATGGGGCAACGGGTTAATTACACATTATTCCATCTCCTTCTGTAACCAAGGGTTAAGGGCATAAACGCCCTTTGGTGGGCTATCAGCAATATCCCCCGAGCTCCACCAACAGTCTCACGCAAACACAGAGCCAGTGTCGAAAATATCAAGTTATAAGCCAAGACTGTAAGAGTAGATCTGCATCATGTTCATCATTCTGTTAACAGATCTGACGGGTTGGAATACCACAGCCACTCTATGAAGTGAAATGGGAGTCGTGTAAACTATTCTTAACTGAATCTAGTAAGTGAATGACATATGTAATAGAGCTATAAAACAATAAAATAAAAGTAGCAACAAGGTGGGAATGAGGTATTGCAGAACTAGAATACAAAGACAAAAAAATGAACTGAATCCGTGTAAATGGTTTTTTAGCTATTATGCACTGGTTCCAAATTCACTCTTTCATACTCTCTATGGTTTGGGCACTACAACTGTACTTTGTCAAAAAAAAAAGAAATAAAAGATGATTGGAAAGAAAAAGGAGGAGAGAAGGAGCTTTGTGTTCTGCTGGCTGCTCCTTAGTGCTGTCCCAGCAGCATCGGTTGGTTACAGCTTCCAGCTTCTTCCAAGAACCAGTCTAATCTTGGTCTTTCACAGGGACAAGCAGTAGTCAGTAAGAGATCCCTCCTTAGAGGACTTAATCTCACTCAGCTCCATAGGACTCCACTTACCAGCTTCCAGTTTCTGATAAACCCAACTTCTTCCATTTGTTTCTCTCGCCTTTATGTAATATTCTCTTCTTGCAATTATATTTGGTTACCAGTCTTTTGTTTTATCAGTCCTCCAATACCTATGTAACCAATTCTTTAATTAAATTCCCTTTGTGAAATACCTTTGTGGTTTAGAGTGGTTTTGATAATCAGCTGGCCCCTGAGTAATACATTCTACCTAGAGATGGTATAGAAAGACCTCAGAGAAGTGGTTTTGGAACTAAATTCTTTTTTAAAGATTTATTTTATTTATTATTTATCTTTCCCCACCCCTTCACTGGTTGCACTTGCTGTGTCTGTTCGTCTTCTTTGTTTCTTTAGGAGGCACTGGAAACCAAACTCAGGACCTCCCATGTGGGAGGAGGAAGGTGCCTAAGCACTTAAGGCACCTCTGTTCTCTGCTTTGTTGTATCTCTCTTTATGTTTTTCCTTTTGTGTCTCTTGTTGTGTCATCTTGTTGTGTCAGTTTGTCACATCTACCTGTGGCACCAGTTCACTGGCTTCTATAGGAGGCACTGGGAACCAAACCATGAATCTCCTTTGTGGGAGATGGGAGCCCAGTCACTTGAGCCACATCCACTTCCCGGGGAACTGAATTTTGAAGGGTATGTAAGAAAGTTAGAAAAAAACATTATGAACCTAAAACCCAGAATCAGCCCATTTTTAATCTAGTGAACAATGACTTAGAGGGAACCTACTACTAAATGGAGTTTCATAAGACTTCATTTGAAGAGACTTACTTCAGGTTTAAAAAAGGTAAATTTTAAGAAGTAATGCCACAACCCAAAGATATTAATATTAATCCACTTGGGAGCATGTCAGTGACAATTATATGCAATCTTACTAAGGCAAACTTCTTTGTGGTTTGCATAAGTAATCTCCTTCAATCTTTCAATAACACTATTAAATTGCCTGTATACATGTTGTTTTCATAATTTACAGTTAGAAGAAGCTAAGGTTTTAATTAAGTTGCCCAAAGTCATAATTGTAAGAGACAACAATTCCATTAAAATCAAGATTTTCTAATGTAAGACAAATGTACTGTTTACTGCACCATGTTGCCTCTCATTGCAAACCTAATCTATTTTGAGGCAGAGAAGATTTGCAGGTCTATCAAGTCATAGCATGCTGGGAGGGGCCTGTCTAAAGGCAGAGATGACTTTCTTTTTTGTAGTATAACTTATCTTTTCTTGATAGCTACTTTTTTGCAAGACATTTTACTGTTTTTCAAGGATTATTTCATTTAGTTCTCACAACTATGATTACCTCCAATTTAGATATGAGAAACTAGGAAATGGAGATGTTAGGCAATTTGTTCAATATTATGTAGTTGGTAAGGGGAAAAGCCAGACTTTTATACCAGGCATTCTGAATCCACAGCCTACACACTCAATTCACTCTAATGTCTCTTCTACGGATGTATTCTTTAACCATATTATAGAAAAGGATATTATCATCCTAAATAATTGAATGAACAAATAAAAATTTACATTAAAATTTATAATCAAGTATATTCTCATATCACTGTAAGTTTGAACAAGATGAATGTGTTATAATAGAATATTTTAAAGTTAGTAAAAATTATTAAATTCTAATGCTAAACCAAAATTACCCTAATTTTACTGAAGTGGCTACCAAAACTTTCTAACACTGGAAAATTAAAATTACATATATATATATATATGTTACTGAAGTGGAAACATAAACTTTGATAATTATTCTGAATTATTACTTTTGTGAATTTAAATGTGATACCATGTTCAAAAACTAATTCTGTTGTAAAGACTGCTAATATTTTTCAAAAGACATTGATACTATTATGCATTATATGCTAGAATTTGCACCACTTCATATTCTTTTTTTTCCCCATTTATAGATACTAATGAAAGGCAAAAGCCACTTCACTTCCTTTCACATTATCCACCCACAATACCTCAACTCCTAAAGTACCAGCATCAATTTCTGTTTAAAAGCTACTCAATTGTCAACTGAGCTGACAAATGACAGCAAGCATAAAATCTGACAAATTACATCAAGCATAAAATATGTCACCGTTTTGTAGTCTAAATCATTTTTTTTAAACTAATAAAGAAAACATTCATGGAAAATTTCTTTTTGTAATGCAAAGACCTAGTAGTTGCATCAAATAATAATGTAAATCACAAAAAATGTTTTTTATGAATTTTTAATAATCATAATAGAATTGTCATATTCAAATATGTTGTGAAAAACTTGTAAAAATTAGTCCTATAGGATTATAATTTCTTTATTATATAATATCTTACATAGTAAAATGCTGGTGTGAGAATAAAATTTATTCACTTGATTTGTCCAATTTGTTGATTTTTCAAGCAAAACGTATCAAATACTTTTCAGTGCTACCTCTTCTTCTAGAGCCAATGACAACGTGCTGCCAAGCTTTTTAATTGAGTTTGCCCTACAAACCAGCAAGGTTGTGGCTGCTCCTGGCCTAGAGTTTAAAGCTTAAGCTACTAAATCAGGCACACTCCCTAAAACTCTGCAGGACAGCCAGCCTATCTCACTGGATTCTCTTGTGCAGGTCTCTTAGATGCCTCAGTTTGCCAGGTCTCCCAAGACAACCATGCCTATAGGAGAAATGCTGCTTCACTCTGCCATTCTCAATGCACTAAGTCTTGTTTCTTTTCTCCTTAGTCTTCTGTCTGGACAGAGTTTACGGAATAACACCGCAGCGCTCTATGTGACACACAACCTCTATTCAGCATTTACAAAGCTATGTGTTCCACTCCCTCTGCCCCATCATTTCTCCCCAGATCACTTTGGCCCTTTGCACCTCAAACTAAGCTTCAAACAATACTGACCAGCTATTTCTCCTCCCCCCACTTCCAATCACCTCCCCAAACGCTATATGAGTTTTCTGTTCTGCCCCATATTCCTAGTCTCTACTGCTTTCTGCTAAACGCCCTTCTCCTTAAGGTCAGTTCTCCTGGTTTTTGGGTGGGCACTACTAACAGGAAGAAGAGTAATCTAGCTCTCTTCAGGAAACCAATCCTGAGAACTAAACTTGGAGTTCACCAATGATTGAAATAGTTGCTCAAAGAATATACTGCACAGATGAGAATGAGAAATGTTGGTAGGGTTTCTGCAGTCTTTATAATGTTCTGGTGATGCTGTAAACCACCTTTACCCGGTTCTTGGGATTGTTGAGTGTGATCTTTATGATGAGCCTCAACTGTACCCTTGTTAGAGGAAGCCCTCTGGGGACTGAAAGACTCTGACAACTGAGGTGTTCAACAGGTGTTTACGTGCTACATTACACATGGGAGACTCACCTCCTGCAATCGAGCACACCCCAAATGGTGGTGAGAGACTGGAGGTTGACTCTGTTTCATTGTGAAGCCTCAGATAATGTGTTTCTGTACATGGTGTACTTTGTCCTGTATTCTTTCATTATAAAAAAAAAAAAGTATTGTGCTAAATTAAATCTATTGTGTACTGTGAGTTTGATAGTTAATCCAAATTTGATAACATTTAGGTGTGGTGTTTTAGTACCTTGGGGTAAATCAGAAGACGGTATCTCCTTCAATACTCATGGCTTTGTGTGTAAATTACAAAATCATGCACATCAGAGCAGAGAGCCTGGTTAGGGTGCACAGGTTGAATTTCAGCCCTTACCCCATTAGCCAGGTGAACCAATGGAACTAAACTAAGCAGCCATTTCGATCAAATATCTCAATTTTGCTTATTTTCATAAGCAACGTCATTGAGAAAATAATGTCCTGAACACCAAGTCTCTCAAATTTAGTGCTGTTCCCACAATTGAACATGATTTCATTTCATACTTTATCTTATAGCTTTAACTACCCTTATTTTATTCCTGTCTTTCTTATTATAGGAAAAGTCCCTTATCTTTCCAAGTCAGATAACCCTACCTAAATTCTTTTAGTCTTCCTTGATTTCAAATTTTTCTTTATTTCTTTACACATGATATTCATATACATATGATTTTTATATAAACGAATAAAGGCAACAATAGCATATATGCTGGTGTTCTTTCAGTTTACTAATTTCTTTTTTTTTTTTTAAAGATTTATTTATTTATTTATTTCTCTCCCCTTCCTCCCCCCCTCCCCCTCCCCCTCCCCCTCCCCCTCCCCCTCCCCCTCCCCCTCCCCCTCCCCCCAGTTGTCTGTTCTCTGTCTATTTGCTGCGTCTTCTTTGTGTCTGCTTCTGTTATTGTCAGCGGTACGGGAATCTGTGTTTCTTTTTGTTGTGTCATCTTGCTGCGTCAGCTCTCCATGTGTGCGGCACCATTCCTGCGCAGGCTACACTTTCTTTCACGCTGGGCGGCTCTCCTTACGGGGTACACACTCTGTGCGCGAATCAGCACTGCGCATGGCCAGCTCCACCCGGGTCAAGGAGGCCCGGGGTTTGAACAGCGGACCTCACATGTGGTAGGCGGACGCCCTAACCACTGGGCCAAGTCCGCTTCCTAATAATTTCTTATTTCTTCCTCCCTTCACTATGCTACACATTTACCAACCACATCCTACCCACACCCTTCAGAAAATTTAACAGTTCAATTCACAGGCTCCTCTACAGTCTTCTGCGATGACATAATAATATTCAAATATTTATAAGATTAAATATAAGTACATACACATATATAAATGTAGAATTTTACAAAATTACTGTGTTATAAAATAAATTATATATTTACCTGTAGACATTTCTAAGTTGATTCTGAAAGATTAAGAACAAAAATAACATTTATGGTACTATGCATAAATATTACTCAACTCACAGAAATGTAGTATGCTAAAATTGCAATCTTTGTTCTAATAAATAATATTCCAGATCAAATGGGTTTTCTTTTCATTGCATCATTAATTTTTCATATGCTTTACATTTTAGTTTGTCTTCTGTCTGAACCACAAATAACTTACATAGTTCTACCTTTTTTTCTTGATATCCTATATGCCTTATTTCTTTCTTATTGTGAGAAGGAACATACATATTATTCCTCATGCCACCTATATTCAATGTTTTATTTATCCTATATGCCTCTTGCAATCCACTTCATTATTTTTCTTCA
The DNA here is from genome assembly GCF_030445035.2 of Dasypus novemcinctus. Taxonomy (NCBI): domain Eukaryota; kingdom Metazoa; phylum Chordata; class Mammalia; order Cingulata; family Dasypodidae; genus Dasypus; species Dasypus novemcinctus. The sequence goes on along the minus strand of NC_080681.1, from coordinate 26,722,173 downwards.
TCACATTTTTTTCTTGGATTCCAATGATTTTCTAATCTCATTAGAATGAGGTACTCTTGCAAAACCACCATCCTAAGAATTCTTTTCACTGAATTTTTGGGTTAGTTTCATTCCTTACTTTTAATATATTCTTTTCTTGTTTTTATTTCTCCTTTTGCTAGGATAATTCCCAAGTACTTAAATGATCATAACTTTTACATTTCAGAAAAGATTTAATGTGCCCACATATCTAATCAACAACTTGGGTATAGAATTCAAGGTTGAAAATCATTTTAATTAGAAGTTTGGAGGAATTGTTCTTTTGTCTTCTTGAATTTAATTTTGCTGATGAGGTATCAGATTCAAGTCTTCTTAATAGATGACATTTACTCTTTGCATAAGTGTTTAAGATTACTTCTTCATCCTTCGTGTTTAAAAATTTCATAATGATATATATAGCTGTGTAACTTTTTTCATTTATTCTTCCTAAAACTGAGTGAACATTTTAATTTGAAGAATGGTGTCTCTTTTTAACCCTGGAACTTCTATTATTTCTTTCATAACTTTTCTCCCCAATTTCTCTTTCTCTCATTTAGAAACTCAAAAGATTTTGAACTACGTGGATTTATCATCTATATCTATTTCTCTCAAATTTTCTGTCATCTTGTTCTAGACTTTGTGTTAAGAGATAATACTTTCAAAGTATTTTTATTTAATTATATGTTTATTTTCCACAAGCTCCATCTTTTTCTCTGATTTACCCATTTGAAAGTTTTTTGAATAAAATTTCTTCAGAAATTTTTCTCAATTATTAGTTACAGTAATTTTTACTCCAGTGATTTGTTCTATTATTATCTTCTACTTCCCTTTGATATATTTTTTTTCTTCCCTCGCTTTGGGAAATAAGAATTTATTTATTTTTAATGGAGGGCTTAGTTGGTTTTGCTAAGTAACTGATGTGGATTATATTTATAAGCCTGTTCTTTTCTGCTAGGTCCCTTGTAGCTTGTCCCTAAGACCATGCCCAGGCTCGGTTATATTTGCTAGAAAGAGTAACAAGATTCAGCATGTATTCTACACACCGTTATGTTTTATTGCAGTGAAAGGATTCAAATCAAAATCAGCAAAGGGAAAATGTGCATGGAGAAAAGTCTGGAAGAACCAGGCCCAAGAATCCCCTGGAGTCACACAGACACAATATTTTTCAAGCAATCAGATGGGACAACATGTGTGAAGAACTGTTCACCAGGGAAGCCCAGGAGAGACTTAGTGCCCACGATTTCTACTGGGCACTGCTCACATAAGCACTCTCTGCCTACCATAGACCAAAATTCCAGATTCACAAAATATTTTCTGCACAGTCTAAACACAGCAAATCACCACCATCGGTTAGGCATTGACTGCGAACACTCTGAAAGCCAAGTTCCAAGACTCCAGCCAAGGGCCAACCTCCCAGTCAGGCCTTTCCAAGCAGAGCATTCACAGGATGATGAGAAGTTGGGGAGCTGAGCTGGCCCTTAGATCAGGGAAGGTGGATTCACATGCTAGAAAGTAGAGGCAGTGCTATATCCTGAGACACTGACATTCACCCTAAGTCATATCTTTCTCCCGTATTTTTATGGAGTAATCTCAACATTTTTTCAGTCTTTAATTGCTGGGCTTCCAGGCTTACTCTTCAAAGACATGAATGTGGAAGGGGGTGAAAGAAAAAGGAATTTTGGGAAGCCCACCAGCATAGTTGGTACATGGGATAGACTTTTTACTGTATCCCTCTTTCAAGCACTTTTCTGCATGCAAATATGTGTACTAAATCAACCCCCTTGAACCAGAAACTACAATTTTAGAACATTTTGGTCAAGATGGTTAACATAAACAAAATTTCCCTATTATTAAAAAGTCCATTGACAAACTGTCTCTAGTATATTTTCAAAACTTCTTAGAATGGAGGCATACCATACCCTTGACAATCTGATCATAACCCTTCCTCTTTTCTTACCATGTGCTGGAACCCTGTGCTATAATTTATTACTCACAGCCCTCCAAAGAGGCTCTGCATCTTCAAACCTCTCTGTCGTTGTTCATACTTTTCTCTCTGCCTAAATGCCACATTCTTTCCTTCTCCACTTAAAAAAAAACACCTTTGTACTTCAAGAACCCAGCTTGAACTTCCTCCATTGTCTTCAGGCAGGACAATTTATTAACATAGTCAACAAAAAAAATGTATTGAGTGCCAGGCAGTATATTAGAACATATGGATATTAGAAAAGTTCCTGCCCCATAGAACTTATAAATGTTAAGATTATATTACTAATATTGTATGTTTTAGATCATTCTGTAGATCCATTTGTCTAGCCCAATAAAAGGTGATTTATTTGAGGATCTATAATTTATTTGTTTTTATGTCTAAACCAGTACAAAATGCATTTACATTCAGTAGTAAATCAAATGCATTTTCTTCAAAGGCAAATATAGGATAATTCAGTTCAATAAGCTTCTTAGAATATTTCAATCTTGTGTGTACATATATTAGCTCTGAACCTGAAAAGAAGGGAATGGCACAATAAAAGAAAAAGAGTAGAGTTGTTGGCAGTGTATTCATCTCTGAATATGTATTACATTAGCCCTGAAACATAAAAGAAGATGAAAATGCTGCCCACTATTGCCCAGCGCTCATAAAACCCTCTAGCTCTGACATCAAAATGCATCCCAATTTTACTTTCATTTTCTGGGATGAAATGGTTCTAATGTTTTATCTTTAAATGAAAGACATACAGCCATCTTTGTAAGTGGCAATCCAAACCAAATTGCAATTTAGGATTGTAATTATAGTTTCTTTGTTGTTTCCACTATCATTCTAATAACACTTCTAATAAAATCAGAATTTGAAAACCTGAGCACCTCAAACTACTCATCTATGTCTCCTTACTGGACATCTTGAACAGAAAAGTTTGAGAAACTCAAATTTCTCTCAAGAGAGGAATTTTGAAGAGTCTGTTATTTTTTTATTTTCATATTAGTTTAGCTGACATGCTTAACCAAATTTGTTTTAAAACTACTTAGCACATTTTTATTAGCTTTTCCAAAACAATCAGTATGTTTCTTATTTTATACAAAGATGTAGATATAGAATAAATTTCTTTTTATGAAACTAAATTACTTGTTTTTCAAATAATTCCAATATTAAATATTGCATAATTTTCGTACAGTGATTAGTTATCCTCACAGTATATATCCATGTTTGAAAATGGCAAGTGTTTTTTTACCTTCTAATTTAGTGGTTGCTTTTTCTCAGATCTAACTTGCTAGTTGCCCCTCATCTCTCTGGTCTCTAAACACTGGAGTATGAGAAGTTCTAGCTTCAGATTCCTTCACTGTACTTTATCCATTAGGGGAACTCATTAAATCTTATAGTTTTAAATATCATCTATGTCCTAATCACTTCACTTTTTATCTCCTTCCTAGACTTTACCTGAAACTCTAGTCACAATAGACAACTGTCTACTCACCATTAACATATCCAAAATGGAACCCTTGATTTCTACCCTCCCCCTAACCTACTCATTATGCAAGTTTTCTCATTTCAGCAAATGGCAATGACATTTTTCTAATGGCTTCTGCCAAAAATATTGGAATCATCCTTGGCTCCTCCGTTTCAGTCTCTTGATAACTAAGTTCAAAGAGATTGATCTTTCATATGTCAACCTTATTCTGTCTTATATCCATCTTTGCCTTGTGTATGAATCCTTGGAGCAATTAGTTGTGGCCTGGGGAGCAAGATCATATGATCCAATGCCTAACAGCTAATTGAATGGAAAATCCTGTTGGTTCTATCTTCAGAATTTATCCAACCTTCCCACCCTTCTTCCCGGGACCAAACCACTGTCACCTGTTGCCTGGATTATTTTAATAGCCTCCTTACTGGTGTCTCTGTACCCGCCTTTGACTTCTAAAGTCTGCTCTTCATACAATAACAGAATGATACATCTAATATGTAAGACAAGGGAACCGATGTAGCTCAGTGGTTGAGCACCTGTCCCCATGTATGACGTCCTGGGTTCAATCCCCAGTAACCCCCACCAAAATTTTTTAATTAAAAAAATGTAAGACAGATGTTTGCATTCAGATGGGTTTCCCAGTGGTTTCTATCCTTCTCAGACTAAAAGACAAATCCTTACAGTTACACAAAGGCTTAGGTGGTCAGCTCTTTGACCTCATCTTCGTCACTCTTCGCCTGGCTGATGTACATGCATATGACAGGTATTGTGCTGCCTCAGGCTCTTTGTACTTTCCCTTCTGCTAGGAATGCTCTTTTCCCAGTACACTACTTCCTTCTTTCTTTTAGGTCTCTGCTGAAATGTCCCCTTATCAGGGAGGCCTTTCCCAACCTGCCTACATAAAATAGCACCTTCCTCCAACCCTGACCCAGCTTCATTTTTCTTCTTAACCTTACCACATCCTGATTACTCTATATTTATTCTTTTTAGTGATCTGATTCCAGCCACTAAAATGGAAGTTGCATGAAGATAGGGCCATTGTGTCTTTGTTTGGTTTGCTGTGGTAACTCCCGATTAAGAATTCAGTCTGTCAAGTATTATATTACATGTAGTAAATATCTGTCAAAAATTGAATTATTGAAAAGTAAATATTGATTTTATTTTTAATATTTACAAATATAATGAATATTGTCAGTGACTAAATTTGTAATACCTATGTATTTACTAATTTTAATATCAGCAAGACATTATCCTTACGCTTAGTAATAAATATTTCATGAAATCTTAAGTGCATGCCCCACCTTGAGTTTTCTTCTGAAGAAAACAGCCATAAGGCACATTCTTTCCAAACAGAAGTGGCAGGCCTTGGGTCATGTGATCTTTTCCCCCAGGCTATAACAGATATAACAGATAGGGCCAGGAATTAGTGCTTAAGGGAAACAGTGAATATTAGGACAGTTAGGGTTGACTTCAAGAAAGTCAATCTTCTTTGATTTAGTTATCAAAAACTATGCTGCTATTAGAAAGTGACAAACAGATCTTTCTTGGAAACTCTGAAATTGAGATCCACCTTGAATAAACAGTAGGTAATAAATATACCTACTTTAAAGGGCCCCTGAAAGGGGAGTGGTAAGAGCTACCGAGACTCGGAAGCTCCTGTTACATCCAGGATGGTTGTGAACCCTTAATACAGCGCTCCTGGAAGCTGGCCTGCTTTATGTCTTGGAAGCACTGGCCCTGACTGCTGAGATTATGCCCATTTATACCATTTAAAACAGCAACATTTCCTAAAGTGAGTGCGTTAAAAGGTTTTAAAAAATAAACTGTTTTGTGATCAAATTTGTAGGAGGAAATTCTGGGTTTAATATAATAAAATCCAATTCTTTACTGATAAAATGAGAATCATAATAGCACATTTGGTAAAAGCATGGACTTTGGCTCCAATTGGCCTGGAATCAAATCCTACTTACTAGCTGTATGGTTTTGAGCAGTTATTTAACCTTTAGGTGCCTGAATTTCCTCAACTATAAAATAGATATAATATTTTATACCTTTTATACCTACCTTTTAAGGTTATTGCTAGGAGTAAATGAGTTAAAAAGAATGAGTTCTTAGAGATGCGTTGTGTATGGCACATTGTATTAAGTATTGTGTAAGTATTAAGTATTGTGGCATGTTATCTCATTTAATCCTCACAGTTCCATGGGATCAGTTTTTTCCTTAACTTTATTTTTTAAAAATTTATCCCCATCACTCCCAGATGGTTTTCTCCTCTCTCTGCTCAATGTTGCTCATTGTTGCTCCTTGTTTGCTCACCTTCTCTAGCAGGCATGGGGAACTGAACCTGGGACCTCCCACATGGGAGGCGTGTGCCCAATGGTCTGAGCCACATCCACTTCCCACGGGCTGTGGCATCTGCTGGCTTGTGGCATCTGCTTGTTGAGGTGGGTGTGGTTTCTAGCTTGTCTCTTTTAGGAGGCACTGGGACCCAAACTCAGACCCTCCCATGTGGTAGGTGGGTGCCCAACAGGTTGAGCCACATTCACTTACCAAGAGGTCAGTTTTAAAATGCCAAATTTGTGCATGAGGGAAAGAAGGCTTACACTAAGAAAGTCTTACCTCGAGAGTAAACCAGCATTCCAGGCTTTCTGCCTCCAAACCCCATGTAGCTAACCACTCTACAGCCCCACGCTGCGTTTGGTGATGCCTCTCAAGAGACTGGTGCTCTGTCAGACACTCTGGGAAATGCTAACTTAGGGTAAATAGAACTGATACATGAATGCCATTTCAATTCAAGAGTTTTGGGATTACTATTCAGAAAAATTTTATGTTTCATATTTTACAGTTAGCAATTCGGCATATTGCAGGACTGACTGTATTTTATGGCACAGGCTAATTAAAGAATTGTTAAGTTTCATTTACAGGGAGAACCACTCAACTATTTAGTTAAGAGTGCTAATAAGTCTCCTTGATTATTTATCAGATTTTGTAGGTTTCTCTTTAAATTAGAAGAATACTAAGAACTATCATGGAGATTTTTTGAAATGCTCTTTTCTACTGATTCCAACTTGAACAAAGTCTAAAATATTTCTAGGTCTTAAATTTGCCTTTTTATTTTTTTTATTTTTTATTTTTTATTTTTTTAAAGATTTATTTATTTATTTAATTTCCCCCCCCTCCCCTGGTTGTCTGTTCTTGGTGTCTATTTGCTGCGTCTTGTTTCTTTGTCCGCTTTCTGTTGTCGTCAGCGTCATGGGAAGTGTGGGCGGCGCCATTCCTGGGCAGGCTGCTCTTTCTTTTCACGCTGGGCGGCTCTCCTTACGGGGCGCACTCCTTGCGCGTGGGGCTCCCCCACGCGGGGGACACCCTTGCATAGCACGGCACTCCTTGCGCGCATCAGCGCTGCGCATGGCCAGCTCCACACGGGTCAAGGAGGCCCGGGGTTTGAACCGCGGACCTCCCATATGGTAGACGGACGCCCTAACCACTGGGCCAAAGTCCGCTCCAAATTTGCCTTTTTATACCAAGGAAAAAAATCAATACTCAAATAGTTTTCCAAGTTGTAATTTAAGAAATTTTTGACATTAGAACATTAGGATTCTGTTAAGAATTGGTAATTAAATCAAACAAATTTGAGGTCATTTGAAAGTACACATGAAATTAGATTCAGTATGGGCAAAATAAAATAAAATTTTAGCTGTTTAACCCCAGATTTGGAGCCCGAAATTTAAATAGAAACTGCTTTTGATACACTGCTGGAAAAACAAGTAATGAGAGTAAACTACACTGAATGATTCATTCTTTCAACTAGTATTTCTTGAACACCTCCTATCTGACAGCCACTATACTAGGTGTTGGAATTATAGGGGTAAGCAAAAGAGATGTGGTTCCTTCCTTCAAACATTCTTCCTCCCTAAATTCAGTATTGGGCAATAGACAATAAATAAATAAACAAACAAACAAATAAATAAATAAATAGCTCTAGATAATTTATGAACTCAAGAGTATATTCAGGGAGGCAGATATGGCTCAAGTGATGGGGCCTCTGCCTACCATATGGGAGGACCTGGGTTCTATCCCTGGGGCCTCCTGGTGAAGGAGAAGAGGAGAAAGTGTGCCTGCGTAGCAAGCCAGTGCCTGCATGGCAAGCTGAGCGCCCATGTCAAGTGCCCACACAGTGAGCTGAATGTCCATGTGGCAAGCCAAGTGCCCACATGAGTGCCCAGGCCATGAGCCGAGTGTCCATGTGGTGAGCTGAGTGCCCTCACAAGTGCCCACTGGCAAGCCGAGTGCCCACATTAATCTCCGCATGGTGAGCCAAGTGCCCACGCAGCGAGCTGAGTACGAGTATGGTAAACCAGTGTCCCCACGGGAGAGTCACACAGCAAGATGATGACACAACAAAAGGATCTCACCTTTTGAGAAGTGAAGAGTCAAGGTGACGAGCAGCCAAGACCAGGAACTGAGGTGGTGCAATTGACCGGGAGCCTCTCTCCACATCAGAGGTCCCCAGGATCAAATCTTGGTGATTCCTAGAGGAGAAAGATAAGAAGAGAGGACAAGGAGAGAAATGGTTACAGACGATCACGTGCGAATGGACACAGACAGCAGAAACTGCAGGGCGGGGAGGGGAGAGGAGGAGAGAGGGGAGGAAAAAATAAAAATAAAATAAAATAAAATGAAATAAAATGAATATATTCATATAACATTAGGAATTCTGCCCCTGTATTTTTATCCTCTAAAGCTTGGAATACTCGGAAATATTTCTGTACCAGGATGACCAATCATAACTTAACTTTGTATATAACTGTTTACCAATATATAAACATATCTTATGAAACCCAACTAAATATGTTCCAAATCAACTTTTTCATAGCCACTTTCCAAAAAGTAATTTAATCTTTACCATTATTGTCCCTTCTCCCAGTATGAAGGGATATGACAGAAGAAAAGTTGAAATGGAAAGTGAGAGTTAAACAAGTGCCCAAAGTTTACAAATTTCACCAAAAATACATGACCATATGATTACATTGTAGGGCTACTCCTGGGCCTTAATTTGGCCCTTGTAAATGAGAAGCTTTGAGACTAAGGTAGGCATCAGTGGCTTCATGAGTAATTAAAAACAAATTCATCTATATGCCGATGGCATCCAAATTTATTCTCCTAGTCCTTAAGTGCCCTTGAAACTTTAAATTTGTTTATCCAACTGTCTACTTGATATTTCTATGTATGTATATTATAGGCTTCTTAAGTTGGGTCAATGCAAATTTATTGTTCTCCCCAAAGTTGCTTCTCACCCATGCTTCATCCATGGAGTGACGTTTTGTATTCTGGCCTGATGATGTGACAGCCCACCCTTTTCAAGTGCTTGCCCAGCAGCTCCACTCTCCTCAAACACTGGGTGAAGTCTCCGCTCTCTCCCAGTATCAGGATGGCAGCCAAATTCTCAGCAAATGTCAGGGCACGGGCTCCACCCTTTCTGAGCCCTGGGCTGTCAGCACTCTTCCTGAACAATAGGGTGGAAGACCTGCCCTCTCCACGCACCAGGGCACACTCACCTTTCCACACAATTGGGTGGGCCTACTTTCTTGGCCTGAGAAAATGTCTTCAGTCCAGACCTTAGCTTCCATGGTCCTGCCTTTGATGTGATATTTCCTTCAGTTTGTTCTGTCTCTGTCCCTTTTAGTCCAGGCTGGCAGTGGTTCCATTAATGCAACTTATGCAAAAAACTTGTCAGTTCACAGGGGTCGAATCAATCAGGCAAAAAACAAAACAAAACAAAGCAAAACAAAAAAACCCTCCATAGCGCCTTCCCGGATAACTGCATCTCCAATCCGGACTTGAACTGAAATTGTTGACTGGATCGATGTTCAGCCAAACACTCACATGGAGTACTATTCTCTGAGGACCCACTTCCCAGAAGCTCAAAATTTTCCAGACCATCAATTTCTGGTTTCTTTCTGCCCAGGAGTTGAGTTCTCAGTTTACCCCTTTCTTCTCACATTTTATTATAAGCTGCAAGGAGAACCCAAGCTGCACTTTCTACACTAATATGGAAATCTCAGCTAAATATCCAAATTCGTAAGTCTCAAGTTCTGCCTTTCTTATGACATCAGAACTCAATTCTGCCAGGTTTTCTTCTATGTTAAAGTAAGGATTGCCATTCCTCCAGTTTCCAATAACATATTCATTGTTTCCTTTTAAGGTCTTGTGAGAAATATCTTTAGCATCCAGTTTTCTACCAACAGTCTCTTCAAAGCAATCAAGACCTTTCCTTTCAAATAGTTCACAATTCTTCCGGCCTCTACCCATTACCCAGTTCCAAAGCCATTTCCACGTTTTTGGTATTTGCAAAACAACACCCCATTCTTCTGGTACCAAAATCTATTTTAGTTTCCTAAACTGCTCAAGCTAATACCATGAAATACGTTGGCTTAAATGATCCAAATTTATTAGCTTAAGGTTTTAGGGTCAAAAGAAAGTCCAACTCAAGGCATCCTCAAGACCATGCTTTCTCTCTGAAGACCTTGGCACTCTGGGGCTGGCTGCTGTTAATCCTTGGCTACCTTGTCATTTGGCAAAATACATGGTGGCATCTCCTGACCTCTCCCTCTAGTTCTATTGATGTAGCTCCTTGTTTCCTGTGGCTTTCTCTGTGTGTGTGTGAATTTCATTCTTTTACAGAGGACTTCAGTAATAGGATTAAGTCCCATCCTGATTGAGGGGGGTCACATCTTAACTGATGTAACCTGATCAAAATATCCTACTTATAATGGGTTCACACCCACACAAATGGAACGTGTTTTTCAGGGGTACATACAGCTTCAAACCACTGCATGTCACCTTAAGATTGACGTTGTATGACCATCACTTTTAGAATAAAACCAAAATTCCCAATCATAACTGGCCAAGCTCTGACTCTCTGTCTCATCTCATACCTTCATTTTTCCCTTGTTCCTTACATTCTTGCTGTATTGTCTTTCTTTTAAATTCTTGAATTGGCTAAGATTATTCCCACTCCTACATTTTGTCTTCAGCTTTCCTCTTTTCCTGAAATGCTTTCTTTTTTGATGTGCTCATAGATTTCTCTTTTTAAAAATTTACATCTCAAATTAAATATCAGTTCCTCAGAGGAGCTTCCCTAATCACCTAACCTAAAATAGCCTTTTACTCTTTCTCTATCACATCTCCCTATTTTATTCTTTTTTTATAATACTTTTTGGCCTGATATTTTTTCTTGTTTATATAATTGTTATTTTATTGACTATCATTCTTCACTAGAATGCAAGCTTTTTAATAGGAGGATCTTTGTCTATCATTTGCTGCCATACCCCAGCACACAGAACTGTTATTGGCATATATTAGGCACTTAATAAACACTTAATGAATAAATAAATGAACCCTTCCCATTGCATATTTCTCTAGTTTCCCATGTAGATTCATTACACTAATTTCAAAATGTGGCCCTTGAAGCATCAGACACTTTTCTCAGGAATTCGAATATTGAGTGGAGTAGAAAATTGCTCGTCATAAATGATTATTCTCTACTATCCAGTAATACAAGTTATCTGGGGGTGAGTTTGCTATGAGACTCTATAGTCTATTTTGAGGTTGCCACATATTCCCAACAGTAACATGAAGAAGGTCTATTCCATTCTTATTATGTTTACTACCTTTCCTATATTTTCCTGAAGTTAACATTTATGCAGTGTTCTCTGAAGGAGTATTAAGCAAGTTTTTTTATTCAATAGTTCATATGGTGAGTATGATTAAAACTACTAATTGTATATTCAATGTCTTACCAATGAATCCAGACTTTGCCTGATGAAAAATCTCAATTTCCTAGACTCTTTTAGAGCCAGTGATGGCGTGGCAATTTGATATTACTTATGAATTCCAAAACTAGATATTTGATTGTGTTTGTAAACTGGTCTGTTTCTCTGGCTGTATTAGAATGTATTAGATTCAGTAGTTTCATATTTACTTTATTAGATGAAGATTAGGGCTTTTATTTGACCCTGTCATTAGGGTGTGCGGGGTTGAGTCCCCACCCCTTGTTGGGGATAAAACAGACTTTCACGCTAAGTAAATACAAAGAGAAGGAGAACACAGAGAGTTTAGTATTGGATGCTGGAGCCCCGGGGAAAGAACCAAACCATTCACCTGATGGTTTGCAGCTGCAGAGATCAGAGCCCTGAACAGCTGAGAAAACCTGGAAAAAACTGGCCCTCAGGAGAGAGGTATGCCTTATGCTAACCTACAGCTGAAAATGGAAGGAGCTGGGACCATGGAGTCTTAGGAGGAAGAGGAAGGCTGAACCCTCACAGAGACCAGCAGTCATCTTGCTCCAACAAGTGGCAACAGAATGTTGAGGGAGGTAACTTATACTTTATGGCCTTGTGACTGTAAGCTTCTGCCCCAAATAAATACCCTTTATTTCTGGTACTTTTCATCAGCACCCCTTTGGCTGACTAATCCAGATGGTCTTATGACACATTTAGCTAATGAAATGTGAGAGGATGGTTAGTTCTTGAGGCTTCCAAAAAAAAAAAAAAAAAAACCACATATTTTACCCTGATTTTAAAAAAGAAAGGACATAATAAAGGCATTCACTTTTTTCCTCTTGCCTCTCTTCCTTCTTCCTAACAAGAATACAGACCCACTATGTAGAGGGAAAGCAGCCATCATGAAATCATGAAAACAAAAGCCACATGCTAAGAATAGCCAAGAAGGTAGCTAGAAGGAGCATCTGATCTTGACCAGCTGCCTAAGATATGGAATTCCTATCTTTGCATTTCTAACTATATAAAATAATAATAATAATTATAAATAACTTCTTACTTTTAAAAAATACTCTAGACATTATGCAACCATTATAGGCAGTATGCATCCAAACACAATTCTATCAGATCCAACCAATCCAAATACATACTCATGAGAAGGGTTTCTGTTGTTGTACTTCTACCTTGACCATCTGTTTTTTTATCCTCTTCCCTCCTCATCTTCTTTTCCCAATATTCCTGGAGAATGTTGCTTTTCATTTCCAAGACTTTGCACATTTAGTCCTCCCTTCCTAGAGCTCACTTCTTATTTTCACTCCTCATTTACTTCACTTGGAAAACCCTTATTTTCCACTTAAGTTTCAGCACAGATGCTATTTCCTCCAAAAAGCCTTCTTATACCCCACATATCTGGGTTGGGGGCCTCTAAATAGTTACCCTAGCACCCTGTCTCTTTCTCCCCCATAGTACTGATTACACAATATCGTCGTTGCCTATTTACTGTTCTGTACCCTGTTTAGAGTGCAAGGCCTTTGAGGACAAGGTTCTTGTCTGTTTTGTTCACTATTGTATTCCCAAGACCAATAAGTATTGATCAGTTGTTTTGTGGAATGAATGAATGGAGATACATACACACACACAGACATACATACATACATATATACACTCACTGTTGTATTGGACAATGGTTATTAGAAGGTAAAGAAGTGATTGAGCTAAAACAGCCAGAATTAATGACTCAATTGTGTTTTACTTCTTGTACTTTGAGAGATCATGTGAAATAATGGGAAGATCTAGTTTTAGCTGGATCGTACCCCAATTTTACAACTAACTAAAACCCTCTGTATTAGTCAGCCAAAGGGGTGCTGATGCAAATACCAGAACTCTGCTGGCTTTTACAAAGGATATTTATTTGGGGCAGAAGCTTACAGTCACAACGCCCCAAAGAGTTCCACTCAAGGTACCGTTAGAGGTACTTTCTCAACCAAAGTCATTGACCATGTGTTGATGCAAGATGGTGGGTGATGTCTGTGAGGGTTCAGCCTTCCTCCTTCTTCTTAAGGCTCTGTGTCCCAGCTACTTCCATTCTCAGCTATAGGGTGGTATAAAGCTTCTCTCTCTCCCCAGGGCTCATTTCTTTCCAGACTCAGCTTCTAAGTTCTCTCCACAAGGTCAACTGTAGACTACCAGGCTCATCTCTCTTTCTGGGGTCTCTGGGGTCTAAAGAGCTATCTATCTTTCTCTGTGTTCTTCTTCTCCATGTGTTTACTTCCCTGTGAGTATCAATTTTATCCCCAAGGGGGCTGGAACTTGACACTGAGTCACACTCTAATGATGTGGTTGGATCAGAGTCCTAATTTAACATAATATAATCAAAGGCATTTCAGCTGAATCTAATGCAGTCAAAGGGTATCACACCCAAAGGAACAGACCAGTTTACAAACATAATCAAATATCTATTTTTGGAATTCATAAATGATACCAAACTACCACATCCTGTGACCTGGGGTAATTTACCTAATTTTTCTTTGAACCTCAATATGGTAATCAGCATAGCTTGTAGGGTTTTCTGAGGACAAAATATATGTGAAAATATGTGTAATGACCTACCATAGTAGGCTCACAATAATGTTGGTCTTCTTCTTCTCCCAACATGCATCTTCTCTTCCAGTCAACACAAATATCTGCTTGCTCATTCATTTTAAAAGTCACACATTTCTCAGTGTACTTAACTCTAAACGCAAGCTCCTTTTCATTGCATCACTTATGTAATTACCACAATTTTTAAAAGCACATGGAAGAGAAGAGAGTAAAAGGAAATAATATTTCTTTAAAAATGATTCACAAATACAGGGGAGCGCCTGCTTTACATGTACAAGGTCCTGGGTTCAATCCTCAGTACCTCCTAAAAAAATTAAAAAATAATAATTATTCATAAATATAATACATTTAAAGAATATGTATACATGAAGAATTTATTAACATTTTATTTCAAACTTTGTGAATTCAGGTTTAATATGTGACAAATGGTTACCAGTAAACTTTTCTGAGTGATGGAAATAATCTGTTTCATGATTTTGGTTGTTGTTACACAACTGTAAACAATGGTCAAAACTCATCCAATTGTACTTTTAAATTTGGTGAAATGTACTGAGTGTGAACTATACCTCAGTAAAGCTGATTCAAATTTAAAAGTTGAGGCAGAATCTATTTCCATCAATAGGTCAGGTAATTTAGATCAATCTCTCTACCAAAACAATTTTATTAGAAGGTGCTTTTGAATTAAAGGCATCTGGCAATTCAGAAAAATAGAATTTTAGTCTAGCCAGTTTTTCAGGAGTAGACAAGAAGGTCATATCTCTTATAATATGGAATCCAGAAAAAGCACCATATCTCACATCCCATAACAAGCTGGCTTTCCAAAGGGCTGCATATTAGGGTAAGAGTATACTGGGAGTGGGCCCTCCAATCCCCACCCTTTGTAGAATTATAACTATTTTCAAATCCTCTGGAGCTTAGTCATTTTTGGAATGTAGAAGTCATTGGAATATAAATAACAAGAAAAAAACCATGATTCAAATATCTTAAGCAATAAAACCACATCATTTCACATTGCATTGCAAAACTGCACAGAGTCTGATAATTGCACTTCCAAATTTGCTTGAAAAAGGTATTTAATGCTATCATCAAGGTAGTTTCCTGTCTCTAGTCTGCTGACTTCATAAGTCTGGTTTTATTTTCACCATAAATCCTCCTATGATACCAAAATCTGTTTGATATTTCCAGAGGTCTTAGCCAGAATTGAAAACTTCCAGGAAAGAGAGAGGAAGATTGCAAGTGGACAGAAGTGAATGGGTCTGTATATTTGATAGAGGGAATCTTCTCTTCTCTCTGTACAAAGAAAGAAATAAAGTCACCTGCTGAATAAGGAGGGAAGTTGGGCAAGCAAGCTTCAGAAGACGTTTGAAATAGTTGTTGCAGGGACTAAGAATGAGAGTTGAACAAAGAAACAGAATAACTGAGCATCAGTGAGAACATAGTTGAGGTGAATGACTATGAATTTATTCCAGTAAAAATGCTTTGTTCTGTGATTTTTTTTTTCTTCCATCAGCATTCAGCTATCCAGGTGTGAATACTGAGAAATTGAATAGTTGTAATTATCCAGGTTGGGGATTTTACAGATACATGCAAAAGAAAAAAGGATGGACAAAATATTTGAGTATGAGAAATAGAGTGACTGGTATGTAGGACTAGGAAATCTAGGCTGAACAATGATATATTAGAGAAATTAGAGAGGTCAATAACTTGAGAGTTCAGTAAGAAACAAAAATGATCATAGGGGGAATAGTTGAAATAATAAGCTAGAATAGAAGACAGTACTCAGGAAATAGTGTTTTTGGAGGCGGAGGAGCCTTGTAAAAAGCAATTTTTTTTTTAAAGGTTTAGCAATTCTTTATAAACAGAGAAAATGTGAATATATTCTCTTTTAAAACATTAGAGAAAGAGCCAAAGTTCTTTCATGCATTTGAGTAAAAGCTAAAGTACCTGCCCTCTCCCTTTCTAAGAGCTGATGTGTATTTTGTGTATATACATATGTACCCACGGAAAATATATATTGGTTTGTGTGTATATATCTGTATACAATAGATAGATAAATATAGACAGGTAACTTGTTTTTATCTATATCATTCTGCAACTTGCTTTCTTCATTTAAAATTCCTGTATTTAGCAATGATATCACTTTGTTCATACTTGTGGCTATGGTTCATTCCTTTAATTAACATAAAACATTCCTTTATGTGAATATACTATATTTAATTTATCCATTTCTTTATTGGAGGTGCATCAGCCAGGGTTCAAAAATGAGACAGAAATAATTCTATGTGTATTAAGCATTTAGAGAGATAATATATGAAATTAGGGCCTACTCATCATTGGAAAGGATAGAAAGAGAGGGCCCTCAACTGGCTTTCCAGAAATATCTCCCAAAACATTGTAGAATTGTCCAAATAAGGTAGCAAAAGGCCACCAGTGAAGCTGTACTAAAATCAAGATGATAACACTTCTTCTGCTACTGTCACTACAACTTCTTTTCAACATCCAGGAAGCTGGCAAATGGATCCCAGAATGCTATTGCTAAAGGAAAACATAACAGTCAATTAACAACAAAGGGCCTCAAACATTTCCCCAATTTTGCACACCTTTAGAAATTACCAAAAAAAAGCAGAAAGATGATGTCCACCTAACTTCCAAATTTCACAAATGTATCTTAATGATTGACCGTAATTTGTACCCAGAACCCTAGCTGCAGCAGTGTCTAAGAACTGAAGTATTTAGCTTTCCAACCTTTAAGAATAGAAGTGGGTAAAATGAAACTTGAGTGAGCTGATCCACAATATTCAACACAGAGGACACTTGAACTTTTTCCAATTTTTTGCAATCGCAAAAATGCTGTAACGTGCATCCTTGTATGTGTCCTATGTATCTATCTAGAGAAGAGACCTGTCAAGAAACTGGAACTTCTTAGTCAAAAAAATATGTATAATTTTCATTCGATAAATATAACCAAATTTCTCTCCAAAGAAATTTTAGTATATTACACTCCAAGCAACAAAATTTGAAAGAGTGAACTTTCAGATTCTGAGAAATCATGTGGATGAGAAATTGAAACTCATTGTGATTTTTATTTAGATTTTTATTGCCATTGAGTTTGAGTATCTTTTAATAGGTTTAAAATCAATTTATGCACTTATTTGAAGTGGTCAAGAAGGTCTTTGGAGATGAGGAAGATAAGGAACTAGATATCATCATGATAAATAGATTCACCTAGGATGACTGTTGGATTTTGAGCAGAGATAAAGACTATGAACTTGAGGCCAAACATCTCATAAATTAAGGGGAGTAATAAAGAAGTAGGTAGCTGATATTGCCAAGAACAGGGAGAGTATGTTATATCCAAATGGCATATGCCTCAATGGAGTATGGATATGCAAGGTTATAGAGCTAATAAATATTCTTTAGATTCTTGGTGTAAACAACAGGATTTTCACTATTAAATTATTCTTTTGACACAGTCATTCAAAAGATAGAAAAAATATTTTTATTTTGAACTTTTACATATAAAATTCTTTGTTACATTTTCAAAACAAAACCAACAAGGAAATTCTACCTTATGAGATCAAACTTTGCATGAACTATTTGGAGCTCTATTTAGTTTTATGATAAGCACTATTGTTTCTTAAAAAGGGTAAGGTCAAGATTAAAACTGATGTTGATTTCATATAAATATTCATGACTGTTTCCTCTGTTCTCAAGGTACATTAATAATTCATTGCAAATTTTGTCTTTTTTCTTGAAGATTTAAGTGTGGGATTTTTAATGTACTTATTTATCTTTCATTTTATATATTTATCTTGCAACATCATTATTTACAATCAAGTAGAGATTGTACAGAACCAAATTTTTAAACAAGAACACTTGAAGTTCCATAAACTGTATCTAATGTAGAACACTGAGAAATCATTTCTTCAGGTCAAATTGTAGATACTAAGTGCAGATACTAGGAAATTGTTTCTTTTTTAAAGTAAAATGCAATCTTTTTTTAGGAGGTACCAGGGATCAAACCCAGGACCTCATACATGGGAAGCAGACACTCAACCACTTGAGCACATCAGTTCACCAAAATGCAATTTTAATTACTAAAAATCAAAGAAAGGAAAAATAGGTAACTCAGCAATAACATTTGAAGATTTCAATACCAAGACCCCACTTTCAATAATGGATAGAATAACTAAACAGAAATATTAACAAGAAATTAGAAGCCTTGTACAACATTATAAGACAACTAGATCTAACAGACATTTATAGAACACTATAGCCAGCAAGAGTAGAATACATTTTCTTGTCAAATGCAAATAGAACATTCTCTAAGGGAGACTATATGTTAGGCCATAAACAAGCCTCAGATAATTTACAAAGACTGAAGGCTAAGGATGAAATCAAAGATAAGGATGTTCTCTTACCACAATGGAATTAAATTAGAATATAATCATAGAAACAAATATGAAAATTTTACAAATGTGGATATTAAATAACACATGCTTAATAATCAATGGCTCAAATAAAATACCCAAAAGGAAATTTGACAATACTCTTAGATAAGTGAAAATGAAAACACAAAATACTAAAACTTATGGGATACAGCTAATGAAAGTACTTCTTGGGAAATTCAAAGCTGTAGTTAAAAAAGAAAAGAGAGTTCAAATTAATAATCTAACTTTCTTCCATAAGACACTAGAAAAAGAAGAGCCAAGTATATCTAACACAAGCAGAAGGAAGGAAATTAAAGAGATTAGAGAGGAAATTAATGAAATAGAAAATTGAAAAACAATTGAAAAATAACAACAAAACAAAAAGTTGATACCTTAAAAAGATAAATAAAATTGACCAACTTTTACCTAAACTGACCAAGAGGAAAAGAAGACTCAAATACCAAAATAAGGAATGAAACAGGGGCATTACTACTGATTTAACAAAGAGATCATAAGGGAATCCTATGAACAACACCAAAAAAAATTGGATACCTCAGAAAAAAGGGGACAAATTCTCAGAAAGACCCAACTACTGAAACTGACTCAAGAAGAAATAGAAAATCTGTTCAGACCTATAATAAGAAAAGGGACTGAATGAACAACTTTAAATCATCCCAAGAGAATAGTTATGGGTCCAGATGGCTTTACTGGTTAATTCTATAAAGAAGAATTAATACAATTCCTCCAGAAAATTGAGAAAACACAATCCATCTCATTATATGAGGTCAGTATTACACTGACAGCAAAAACAAAGATGTCAAAAGATAATATATCTCTAATTAATATAGATGCAAAAATCTTCAACGAAACTTTAGCAAACTAAGTACAGCAACATATAAAAAGGAATATACTCCATGACCAAGTCAATTTTATCCAAGACACATCAGTCAGGGTTCTTTAGAAAAAGAGAACCAGGAGAATATATGTATGTAAATATGTCACACACACAAATTTATTTCTAAAAATTTGTGAGCCTTACTTTATTGTAATAATCGCTTCATTGCAGTAGTCTGGAATTTAACCCACAACATTTCTTATGTATGCCTGTACACATAACAATTATAGTCTTCTTTTTCACAACTGGTCATATGGTCCTAGCTGGTGTTTAAAATACCTTCTTTTCCTACACATTCCATATTCTCTTTGCACTCAACAAGCTCCTTAGATAGTCGTGGTTTGTAGCTCTTTGCCCTGATTGACCCAAACCTTCATTCTTGGAGTGTCAGGCCATAAGGAGTTCTGCCTGAATTGAGTTTTTTTAGTTTTCCATTGACTTTAATCACACAGCATGGTATGTTAACAGATACCCTAAGGGAGTTTGTGTTTTCCAGGCATCTTCCTCTGTACATCCACTGTGTAGTAGCAGACCAGTTTCCCCTTGATAATCTGGAGCAATTACCCCAGCCAGTACAGTAACTATCTTCTTTGCCTATTGATTCAGAGGCATGAGGAGCACAAAATGAACATGTGGCCGTCAACATGTGGAATCAGTGAAGGCATCTACTTTGGATTGGAAGTAGTAAAACTATCTTTATTTACATATGACATGATCATGTACATAAAAATCCTAAGAAGGGAAGTGGACTTGGCCCAGTGGTTAGGTCATCCTTCTACCACATGGGAGGTCTGCAGTTCAAACCCTGGGCCTCCTTAACCCGTGTGGAGCTGGCCCATGTGCAGTGCTGATGCACACAAGGAGTGCTGTGCCACAAAGGGGTGTCCCCCGCGGAGGGGAGCCCCACTTGCAAGGCGTGCGCCCTGTAAGGAGAGCTGCCCAGCGTGAGATAAAGTGCAGCCTGCCCAGGAATGGTGCCACACACATGGAGAGCTGACACAAAAGATGACACAACAAAATGAAACACAGATTCATGGTGCCACTGACAACAACAGAAGTGGACAAAGAAGAAGATGCAGCAAATAGACATAGAGAACAGACAACTGGGGCAGGGGGAAAGGGGAGAGAAATAAATAATAAATAAATCTTTAAAAAAAAATCCTAAGGAATACACACACAACTACTAGAACTAATAAATGAGTTCATCAAGGCTGCAAAGTTCAAGATTAACATACAAACGTCAATTGTATCTCTATACACTAGAAATGTACAATCCAAAACTGAACCTAAGGAAGCAGTTCCTTTTAAAGTGGCATCAAAAAGAATAAAATATCTATGAAATAAATTTAACAAAAAAGTGCACAGTTCTGGGGAACATGGCAGATGGGTTAGGCAGATAAGGCTCAGGTCTCACTAAAACAACAGAGAAAGAGCTAGAGGCTGCTTTCTGGACCTACTTTGGGGTACAGCAAACCAGGGCATTGCTTCACAACTCCCAGAAGAGTGAAGGTCGCAGAGACGAAGAAGCCAAAACAAGTAATCATGAGTTATTGACCCTACCGGCTGCTGGGAAGGGCTCCCAGGAGATATTAAGCAAGCATAAAAAATCTTCCTCCTTGCCAGGTCCTTCGGATATATATATAGAACGCGAGGGTGCTCTGAGTCATCTGGGAGGGTACTGGACAGGTAGAGAAGCCAGGGAAAAGTCATGGGTTGCCTGCCTCGGTGGCTGCAGGTAGCACACGTGCCAGGTCTTCAGGGCAGACAGCCCAGGTGGGGTCCCTGGCTCCCTGCTCCAAATGGGAGCGTGACGGCAGATTCCCTGCGAGGAAGAGGGACCAGGGAGGTAGAGAGTGATTTCTTTGTGGTGAGTTTAGCCAGCTGGGCCCGCTTTGAATATCAGAACTCAACAGGGAGAGGGGAGGAGGATCTCCTTAGAAAGGCTGCCATGCCCATCCACCTAGGTGAAGAGAGGAAGGCAGAGACAGGCAGCTGGTCAGCACCGCTCCAGCGGACTGCAGGGAATCTAACCTGCCTGAGGGTAAAGCGGCAGGCAGCATTCTGAAAGGCCAACCAGCCTAAGGAGGCAGAACAGTTCAGGGGAAGAATTCCTACCTAATATATACAAGGCCTTTGGTTTGACTCCCAGATCTTCCTTGAAAAGTAATCTGCCAGATTAAGCTTTATGACAGGGAACATATACACATTCTCTTTGTATTAGCTTTTCTTGGATTTCCTATTTTTAAAAAAGGTTCATTTTTTTAAAAATTTCCCTTATATTACTCACTAAAACCCAGTTCAAAACCAACACAGCTTTTATGTGATTTATGTATCTTTTTAAAAAAGATAATAATAAAAATAATTAAAAATTAAAAAAACAAACAAAAAACCTGTGCAGGGCAGGCTGCATAGTGAGTGACTGATGAATACCAGCACCCTGAGAAGATCCTTAGTGGTCTAAAAGAGAAGGCTGTTTTTCTGTGTTTATTTTTATTTATTTTTTCTTCTCTCTCCTTTTTTAAAATGAGTAATGGCTGTCTTCTTTCTTGTTTGTTGTATCTGCCCTTTCTTAGTTTCTCTGCTTGATTGTTCTTCTTTTTTTTTTTTTCTTTTGTTCATTTTCTTTACTCTACCTATGATATTTCTTTTCTCTTCTTCATCTTTATATCTTCTGCTTTCTGTTGTTGTTCTTTCATTACACTTCTTTTATTTGGTCTCCTCTTTTTCTTGTTTTTATTTCTTTCTCTCTCCTTTTTTCTCTGTTTACTTTTTTTTACTTTTTTCTTTCTCTCTTTTCTCATTTCTCTCCCCCTCTTCTCATGATTCCAGCCAATTAACTTATCTATTTTGTTTCTCATTTCATTGTTTCTATTTCACTTTTAAAGCACATTCCTCTGTGCTTCTTACTCATGTTAATTTTCAATTTCCTAGGTTTCGTACAGTTCCTCTCTCCTAACTTTTACTATTTTTATTAATACTAATATTCTTTTTCCCTTCCTATCTGTTTCCTTTTCCTGATCCTAATTTTTTTTTACTTTCAATGGAATATAGGCAACAACAAGGAAATAGGAAAAGAGGAATTAAATGTTAAAGTAAAACCTTAGCATAACACAAAAACAACAACAAAACAAAGCCATAGAAGAGAGAGAGAGAAGCTAATCAACTGAATACACCTATCAGTATAAACAGACGCCTAGACACCAACAAAAAATTACAAGCCATACTAAGAAACAGGAAGACATGGCCCAGTCCAATGAACAAACTAAAAACCAGGGGGAGATGCAGAATATGGAAAAACTAAGCAGAGATGTCCAAACAAATATCATAATCAACATAACGAAGTGAAGGAAGACATTAAAAGTATTAAGAAGACACTTGGAGAACATATTAAAGAAATTGTAACATACATAAAAAGATAATGGATATGATGGTGATGAATGGCACAATCCGAGAAATCAAAAATACACTTTGAAGCACACAACAGCAGGTTTGAACAGGCAGAGGAAAGGATCAGTGATGTGGAAGACAGTACATCTGAAATCAAGCAGACAGTAGAACAAATAGATTAAAAGATACAACAAATTCAGCAGGGACTTGGGGATCTGAATGACAACATGAAACATACAAACATATACATTATTGGCATCCTAGAGAGAAAAGAGAAGGAAAAAGAGACAGCACAGTGTTGGAGGAAGTAATAGCTGAAAACTGCCCAACCCTATTGAAAGAGATGAATGTACATATCCAGGAAGTACAGTGAACCCAAAAAAGGATAAATCCTAGCAGACCTGCTCCAAGACAATATACTTGTCAATTGTCCAATGCTCAAGACAAAAGAGAATACTGAAAGCAGCAAGAGAAAAGAGAACTACCACATACAAGGGAAGCTTGATAAGATTAAGTGCTGATTTCACATCTGAAACCAGGGAGGCAAGAAGGCAGTGGCGTGACATAGTTAAGGTGCTAAAGGAAAAAAGCTTCCAGCCAAGAATTCTCTATACAGCAAAGCTGGCATTCAAAAATGATGGAGAGTGCAAAATAGTCACATATAAACAGAAATTAAGAAAATATGTCAATAAGAAACGTGCACTTCAAGAAATTCTAAAGGAAGTTCTGCAGATCAAAAGGAAAAAAAACAGACAGAAAGTTGAAGAAGAGTGTAAGAACAACTAAAAAGATAAAATGAGAAATAAAACACCATATAGCATACATAAATCTAAAGAAAATATGGCTAATGTAATTCCTTGACAATAATGACATTGAATGTTAATGGATTAAACTCACCAGTCAAGAGAAATAGACTTGCAGAATAGAAAAGGAAATATGACCTATCTATATGCTGTCTACAAAAAACTCACCTTAAACCCAGGGATGTAAGGAGGCTGAAAGGGAACGGTTGGAAAACAACACTACATGCAAACAATAATCAGAAAAGGGCAGAAATGACTACTTACACTAATATCAGACAAAACAGACTTTAAATGCAAAATTATTGTAAGAGACAAAGAAGGACACTATATATTAATAAAAAAGGATAATTTATCAAGAAGAAAGATCAATTGCAAAGTTTATGCACCTAAACAGCGTGCTTCAAAATACACTAGGCAAACACTGGAAAAGTTAGGTGGAGAAATAGATGCCTTTACAATCATAGTGGGGGATGACAATATGCCATTATCAACATGAGACAGAACATCTCAACAGAGAGTCAATAAAGAAACAAAGATTTTGAATATATACAGAACATTACACCCAAATAAAATGGGACATACAGTCTTCTCAAGTGAACATGGATTATTTTCCAGGATAGACCACATGCTAAGCCACCGAACAACTCTCATAAATTCAGAAAGATTGAAATTATACAAAGTAATTTTCTCTGACCACAATGGAATGAAGCTGGAAATCAGTAAGGGCTAGAAAACCAGATTAGGCACAAAAATATGGAAGTTAAACAGCATACTCTTGGACAAACAGTTGATCAAGGAGTAAATCTCAAATCAGTAACTACCTTGAAACAAATGAAAATCACAACACAACATATCAAAACCTATGGCGAGGTGGACTTGGCCCAGTGGATAGGGTGTCTGTCTACCACATGGGAGGTCTGCAGTTCAAACGCGGGGCCTCCTTGACCCATGTGGAGCTAACCCACATGCAGTGCTGATGCACACAGGGAGTGCTGTGACACACAGGGGTGCTCCCCACATGGGGGAGCCCCATGCACAGGGAGTGCACCCCATAGGGAGAGCCGCCCACCACAAAAGAAAGTGCAGCCTTCCCAGGAGTGTCACTGCACACATGGAGAGTTGACACAGGAAGATGATTCAACAAAAAGAAACACAGATTCCTGTGCCACTGGTAACAACAGAAGTGGACAAAAAGAAGAATGTGCAGTGAATGGACACAGAGAACAGACAACTGGGGCAGGCAGGGGGGGAAGGGGAGACAAATAAATAAAATAAATCTTTTAAAAACCTATGGGATGCTGGAAAAGCAGCACTGAGAGGGAAATTCATAGCCATAAATGCCTTTATGATAAAAGGGGAAAGAACTAAAATCCAAGACCTATCTGCACACCTGGAGGAATTAGAAAAATAATAACAACAAACTAACCATAAAGGAAAGAGAAGAAAAGAAACAACAAAGATTAGAGCAGAACTAAATGAAATTGAAAATAAGAAAGCACTAGAAAAAATTAAACCAGAAGCTGGTTCTTCAAGAGGATTAATAAAATTGGCAAACCCTTAGCTAGACTAACAAAGAAAAAAAGAGACAATGCAAACACTTAAAATAAGAAATGAGGAAGGGAATATCACCATTGACCCTACAGAAATAAAGAGTATCATAGGAGGATACTTTGAAAAATTATATGCCAAAAAGATGGATAATTTAGAGGTAATGGTCTAATTCCTAGAAAAACACAAGCAGTGTATATTGCCAAAGAAGAAATTTATGAACTCAACAGACCAATCACAAGTAATGTGATAGAAGTAGTCATCAAAAACCTCCCAATTAAGAAGAGTCCAGGACAAAACAAATTCATGGGTGAATTCTACCAAACATTCCAGAAAGAACTAACACCAATCCTGCTTAAACTCTTTCAAAAAGTAGAAGTGAAGGGAACATTGTCTAACTCATTCTATCATGCCAAAATCACCCTAACACCAAAGCCTAATAAAGACACCACAAGAAAGGAAAATTATAGGCCAATCTCTCTAATGAACCTAGATGCTAAAATCCTCAGCAAAATACTTGCTAACCATATTCAACAACACATCAAATGAAATACACACCATGCCCAAGTGGGTTTCATCCATGGTATGCAAGGATGGTTCAACATAAGAAAATCAATGTAACATACCACATAAACAAACAGAAAGAAAAAAAAATGACATAATCATCTCTATATATGCAGAAAACGCATTTGACAAAATACTCCACCTTTTCCTGAAAAAAAATCACTACAAAAGATAGGAATAGAAGGAAATTCCTCAAAATGATAAAGGGTATATATAAAAAATCCACAGCTAACATCATATTCAATGCTGAAATCCTAAAAGCTTTCCCTCTAAGATCAGGAATAAGTAAAGGATGCTCACTTTCACTACTTCTATTTTACATTGTGGTAGAAGTACTTGCTCAAGCACTTAGGCAAGAAAATGATTTAAAAGGCATCCAAATTAGAAAGGAAGAAGTAAATATTTCACTACTTGCAGATGACATGATCCTACATATAGAAAGCCTTGAGAAATCTACAACAAACTTTTAGAGCTTATAAATGAGTTCAGTATAAAGGCAGGTTATAAGATCAATGTGCAAAAATCTGTAGTATTTCTGTACACCAATAATGAGCAATCTGAGGAGGAAATCAAGAAAAAAAAATCCCATTTACAATAGCAGCTAAAAGAATCAAATAGCTACGAATAATCTTAACTAAAAATGTGAATGAATTACAACCAGAAAACTACACAAAACTTTTAAAGGAAATCAAAGAAAACTTAAATAAATGGAAGAATATTCCCCTGGAAGATAGGATTATAAAAAATAGAAAGGGAGAACGATGTGAGCCAATGCACATATGGCAAAATGTATGATAATGTGGAAGTGTGTAGTTCTACCGTGGAGGGTCATAACAGTGGTATGATGATACTTTTAGGTCAGGTATTGCTGGTTTGTCAAGGGGTGGGGTGGATAAGGTGAGTTGGTCTGTCCACGGAACTGGGGGTATGGTTGGGGAAGGGAGCAGGTGAATACTGGGGACTGATGGGTACATGGTTGAAACTATGATACTGGGAATGCTCTTTTGGCAATATGGTAAGTGAGGGTTGCTGGTTTGGAGTGTTGGATATGGGGGGTATTTGAGGCAGGGTGTGCCTGGGTCAGGCTTCTAGGGAGTGTATGAGTATTCATCTTGCTGCAGTGTATTATATCAGTAGGTGGAGACCCACAAAATGAGCAGGAAGGTGGCAGACTCCCATCCTGGGGAGGCCCACTATGTTCTCAAATCGAGAGGCAAGAGTCTATCAAGAGCATGGGTGGTGCCTAATAGGGGAGGACAGACCAGTGTATCAAGTCTTCAATGTTGTTGCAAGTAACTGTGAATCTTTTCCTTCAAGGAATGAAGCCTGTTGTTTGCTGTGGGTCCTGAGGGGAGGGAGAGGGAGGAATAGAATAGACAGAACAGGAAGCATTTGGGGGGAGATGGAAGTGTTCTATATGATCTTGCTATGATGGATAGAGGCCTTGTTGAATTGCATCAAAATTTATAAATGTGTGTGACCCAAAATGTAAACCATAATGTAAACCATGGTTGGTAGCTATGTCTCAATATTTGTATATCAGTTGTAACAAACATACCAACAACATATAATATGTTACTAATAGGAGAAAGGGAGAAAGGGGAAGTATGTTTGGTATATGGGAGTCCCCTGTATTTGGTATGTGATTTTTCTGTAACCTAAAACTTATTTGAAGATGAAATAATAATAATAATAAAATAAGACACTGGAGAAATAAACAGAACATGTCACTGTACATATAGGACATTAGATCTTACAATAGTGAAAGGCAAAGTGTCAAAAAAATTTTTAATGTTTTTTCTTTTTTTATTATCCCAAATTAAAAAAAATTGTGTTTTTTTTTCATATTTCTAAACTATCATTATTATTTCATCTTCTTATCATTGTATTTGGCTCTTTTATTGACCTCATTTTTGAAGAAGTTTTGGATCACAAATGGGTTACAACTGTGGCAGGGGAAGATCATTGTTGTGGGTTGTCAATGATGGGAGATACATGGGAGGAAGCTCACCTGGGCATACAAGACCTTATATTGAGTGAAGCAAGTCTGTAAATGAAGGACATGAAATGTGTTCAAATGTTCATGGAGCATAGTCATGGTGGGTGGAGTCACACAATAACTGAAGGAATATCAAATCACCATCCTGGGGAACTCTGCCACATTCTCTAATGGATCAGAAAGAATCCCCCGAGTACAGGGACAATGACTAGTGAAGGAGGAGAGCTCATTGATAGGCCCTTGATATTGAAGACTGTGCATATGAACTTTTACTCTTGAAATTGAAACTTAGCCTAGTATTATAGGGTCCCTTTTAAGAGCCTCCTTACTGCTTAAATGTGGCCTCTCTCTAGACTGAACTCATCATATAAATACATTACCTTCCCCCAACATGGGGCATGACACCCGGGGATGAGCCTCCCTTAGCACCAAGTGCTTACAACCAAGCACCAACTAGCAATGCAACTGGAAAAAGATCTTGACCAAAAGAGGGAAAAGGTAAAGACAAATGAGTTTATATTGCTAAGAGACTTCAAAGTGAGTCAGGAGGTCATTCCAGAGGTTACTCTTATGCATGTCTCAGGGGAATCTCTTTGACTGCCAAAGTAGAAACTACCCAAACAGCAAGGCTCCCGAGGGCTCTGGAGATATCCAGACACTATAGTAAGGGCAGATAGCTCAGAAGCTTGGTCTCTTACCAGTGGGCCCTACTTTGGAATTTATGCTCCTAGAGTGACAAAGGTAGACTCAGTTGTATTTTCCCTATGTATGGCTCTTCTGCCCATCTCTTTGAACCCTATAATTATTACCAGAGTTAACAGGTATACATCCAAGAGACTTAAATCTTTGAGCTGCCCATGTGCCAGCTGGGTTCTGAACTTCAACAGAGTTGCAACACCTACTCTCCAGTTCATTGGATTCACCCAGGAAAACTAACATGGAAATGATAATGGACAATTATCATACCAAGGAACCAAAAGAGTCTATAACTGCAAGCAAGTTCCATCCATTGGTTCTATGGCATCACAGCTCCCTCTCAATTAGAGGTGGAATGGATATCACCATCCCAGAATCCTCAGGATTGGGGAATAAACTACGGACTAAAGTAGACTTACTGGTATTCTACTACAGACTTATTGTGATTCAAGTAATGTAAGAAATCATATCATTGATGTGGAGGCAGGAGCCACTGGAGGTTCTGAGGGCAGGGAGAGGGAAAAGAGGTGTAACATAGGGGCAATTTTGGGACTTGGGAATTGTCCTTAATGACAATGCAATGACAGATACAGGGCATTATAAATCTTGCCATAACTTACAGAATTTGGAGGGAGAGAGTGTAAACTACAATGCAAACTTTAATCCAAACTTAGTGGTTGTATTAGTTAGCTAAAGGGATTCTGATGAAAAATACCAGAAATTGGTTGGTTTTTATAAAGTGTATTTATTTGGGGTAGGAGCTTATAGATACCAACCCATCAAGTGTAAGTTTCTTCCCTCACCAAAGTCTATTTTCATGTGTTGGAGCAAGATGGCTGCCAATGTCTGTGAGGATTCAGGCTTCCTGGGTTCCTCCCTTCCAGGGACTTGCTTCTCTCTGGGTTCAGGGTTCCTCTCTTCCCAGGGCTTGCTTCTTCCTGGGCTCAGGGCTCCTTTCTTCCTGAGGCTTGCTTCTCTTTACTCTGTCAGCTTACTTCCCGGGGCACCAGCTTAAGTGTTCAACATCAAACTCCAACATCAAAACTCCAACATCAAAAATCTTCTAACTCTGTCCTTTGCCACACCTTTTATCTGTGAGTCCCTTAGTGGGTGGGTACTCAATACCCTACTGACATGGTCAAATTAAGGCCCTAATCATAACTTAATCATGCCCAGGTACAGACAAGATTACAAACATAATCTAATATCTATTTTTGGAATTCATAGCCGTATCAAACTTCTACAGTGGGAATGCTCCAAAATGTGTTCATCAGTTGCAATGAATGTACCTCCCTAATGAAGGATGTTGTTAATGTGGGAAAAAGTAGGAGATGTGGGGAGTGGGGCATATGGGTATATGGGTATCACCTATATTTTTTATGTGATATTTGTATAATCTAAGTATCTTTAAAATAATTTTTTAAAAAAGAAGTGCAAAATACACAAGCTGAAAACTAAAAATATTGTTGAAAGAAATTAAGACAAATAAATGGAAAGGTATCCCAAGTTCATGAACAGAAGATTTAATATTGTTAAGAGGGTAGTACTCTCCAAACTGACCAATAGGTTCAATACAATCCCTAGAAAAATCTCAGGTGCCTTTTTTTTTTTTTTTAATAAATTGACAAACTGACCCTAAAATTCATATGGAAATGCAAGAGAACCCAAATAGACAAAATAGTCTTGAAAAAGAACAAAGTTGGAGGACAAATATGTCCTAACTTCAAAACTTACTACAAAGCTACAGTAATCAAGAGAGTGTGGTACTGGCATAAAGATCAATTCAATCTCATCAAATCAAGAGTCCGGAAATTTTCAATATGGTAGCTGTATTAGTCAGCCAAAGGGGTGCTGATGCAAAATATGAGAAATCAGTTGGTTTTTATAAAGGATATTTGTTTGGGGTAGAAGCTTACAGTTACCAGGCCATAAAGCCTAAGTTACACCCCTCACCAGTCTTTCATCACATGTTGGAGCAAGATGGCTGTTGATGTCTGCCAGGGTTCAGTCTTCCTGGGTTCCTCTCTTCCCAGTGCTTGCTTCTCTCTGGGCTCAGATTTCCTCTCTTCCTGGGGCTTGCTTCTCTTTCCTCACAACCAAGCTCCCCTGTGTGCTTACTTCCTGGGACTCCAGTTCAAAACTCCAGCATCAAAACTCCAACATCATAACTCCAACTCTGTCCTTTGCCATGTCTTTTATTCATGAGTCCCCACTCACCAAGGGGCAGGGACTCAACACCCTACTGAGGTGGCCCAACCAAAGCCTTAATTTATTCATGCTCAGGTACAGACCAGTTTACAAGCATAATCCAACGCTATTTCTGGAATTCATGAACCATATTAAACTGCTACAGTAGCTAAAACAATGAGAATAAGCCTTTCAACAAATGGTGCTGGAACAACTATACATCTGCATGCCAAAGAATGAAGTTGGATCCCTATTTCACATTGTATACAAAAATACACTCAAAATGGATTGTAAACCCAGATGAAGAGTTAAAACCTTAAACTTCTTAGAAGAATATAAAGGAATATATCTTTGTGACCTTGGGAAAAGGCACAACCCTCTAAGATACATCAGAACCACAAGCAAAAATTAGATAAGTTAGACTTCATCAAAATTTAAAACTTTCTTCTGCTTCTAAGTATACCTAAAAAATGTCAAAATACTATTCACAGAATGTTGGAAAATATTTCCAAATCATATATCTCATAAGAGATTTGTATCTAGAATATATAAAGAACTCATATAATACTATAATTAAAAGTCAAAGACTCCTAGCCAAGTGTAAAAAGTAAACAAAGCATCTGAGTAGACATTTCTAAAAGATGTTTCAAAGGCCAATAATCATATAAAAAGATGCTCAACTTAATTAGTCACTTGGGAAATACCAAACAAAACCATGAGATACTATTTCACACATACCAGTGATTATAATCAAAATGACAGACAATAGCAAGTGTTGACAAGGATGTGGAGAGATTCTTCTGTAGGAACATAAAATGGTATAGTTGACTTAGAAAACAGTATGGTCATTTATCAAAAGGTTAAATATAGAGTTACCATATGACCTAGCAATTCCATTCGTATGTGTAGAGCCCCAAGAGGAATGACAATGTATGTCCACACAAAAACTTGTATGTTTTTACAAGTAAAACATGAATGTTCATAGCAACATCATTCTCAATAGCCAAAAAGTAGAAACAAATTAAGTGTCCAAATGATGAATGGGTATACCATACAGTGGAATATTATTTGGCATGTTTCAACATGAATGAACCTTGAAGTAAAAGAAACCAGTCACAAAACACCATATATTATATGATCCCACTTATAGTAAATGTCCAGAATAAGCAATTATAGAGAGACAGAAAGTAAATTAGTAGTTGCCTAGGGCTGGGGGGTTGGTTAGAAATTGGAGAGTAACTGCTAATAATTAAAAGGCTTCTTTTGGGGGTGATGAAAATGTGATTGTGGTGATGGCTATATAACTATGAACATCCTAAAAAAATCACTGGATTGAATGGTACACTTTAAGTGGGCAGCTTGTATGGTACATGAATTATATCTCAACAAGGCTGTTATTTAAGCAAAAGAAAGAAAACAAGCATTAGAGATTCATGGTTTTTAAAATATGGTTTCTATAGGTCACATAGTCCCTTCATTTAAAGTCATCATGAAACATATTTGATATATTAGAGCAGTTTTTTCTAAATTTTCCTTTGAACTAAATACCTTCTGTGATGGTCAATTTCATATGTCAGCTTGGCTAGGTTATAGTGTCCAGTTGTTTGTTTAATGAAACATTGGCCTGACTGTTACTGTGAGAGTATTTTATAGATGAATTTGCATCTATCATCAGTTAATTGCATCTATAGCTGATAGCATTTACAATCAACAAAGCAGATCTCCGTCACCAAGTTGGGGAGTCTACTCATCCAATCAGCTGGAGTTGTTAAAAGCCTGAAAGGAGGATTTCACAAGTCAGAAAGAAGAAACGCTGCCTCTACTTCAGCCAGCCAGCTTCCCCTGGGGAATTCAAATTTACCTTCATCAGCATTTCCAGCATGTGGACTGCCCTATAGAATTTGGACTTGCCAGAATTCAGGATCACCTTTATTGGCGTTTTCAGCTGGTAACCACTACAGAATTTGTACTTGGCAGTCCCCACCATCATGTGAGCCAATGGAGAATCCTGAAGAATCCTGACTTACACATCTTCAAAGGAAATTTTGTCATACATATGAAAGGATCTGCAGATAAATTCCCATTATTGTGATCTGTGCTATGGGTCTGCCCATAGAAGCAAAGTATGATGGATCAGAGAAGGTTTCAGAGACACGGGAGCATTCTTCTTCACTTAAAAATATCATTTTAAAACCAAATTTGACAATATTAAGCTGTTTTTAAATAAGTTTGCTCATCCAATTCATTAAGTAACATTTATTGAAAAATTATCTTATTTTGTCTGGAGTTTACCCTGCCTCTATGTATTTCCAGTTATGGAAGATAATACATTTGTTTCATGTATTTGTTTCTCATTTTTAATGAAAATTATTCCTAGGTTCCTTCCTCTTGATAGTAGGCTCAAGAGAAAAGCAGGTCATCTTTGGTAATGGAATTACATGCATATTTCATGTTCTTTGGGGTTTTGCTGTTAAAGATGTTTAAATCATGTTGCTTTATTATTCTAATGCATTCATGTATTTCTGTTCCACAGAAATAAATAACAGATGACTTAAAATTGCCAGTGTCCCTAATAGTAAGGCAAACCTTTTAAAAAACACATATGCTCGTCAAATGCAAAGCATTATGTTGCATTACAGGAACTAATAAAAAATTACTATTTTGGGGGTCCAAATGAAATTATGGTTAATATATGGCAACCATATGCTACTATTTAAATCAATAATATTAACAGAAATGTTAATGTAACAATTAAGACAGATGTTCTCTTCACAAAATTATTTCTCATACATTAGCTTCTTTGATTCTTATAACCTCTGAAGTACATAGTAATCATCTCCCTTTTGTAGAAAGTCAAAGCTAAAAATTAACAATTTAGCCCTCATGCACAACTGAGCAGAGTCAGAGAGACAGATAAAGTAGATACAACCCCCAGATATTGGTTCCTTTGAGGGCTAAAGAGACCCATGGGAGTTATGGTCATGGCCGATGGGGTTAACTACCAGGGCAGATGGCCCTTCTTTGGAAATGGTGTTTATGTGTGATGAATCTGGACTCAGATGGGATCTCCCTTCATAAGACTTTCATGCTAATGTGCTGGAGGTGCAGTTAATGTTGGGGTTTAAGATATATTTAGGGGATTTGAATCTCTGGACTGACAATGTGATAGCCAGATCCTGAGCCTCAACAGACTCCAGCACCTACAATCTGATTTATTGGACTTACCACACTCAGCTAAGATGGAGGTGAAGAAGGACAACCACCACACCATGGAGCCTAGAGTGATTACAACTGAAAATGGGAGGATTGCATCCAGCATCCAGGTGGAATCTGAGCCTCCTCTTGACATAAAGGTGCAATGGACACAACCAATCCAGTGTCCACATAGAAGAGGTGGCATTGGATTGGGAAAAGTGGACATAATGGACAAAGGGTATGGGGAAAGGCAGGAAGAGAGGAGAGGTGGAGGCGTCTTCGGGACATGGAGCTGCCCTGGATGGTGCTTCAGAGGTAATCACCGGACATTGTAAATCCTCACAGGGCCTACATGATGGAATAGAGGAGAGTATGGGCCATGATGTGAACCAATGTATATGAGGTGCAGAGGTGCCCAAAGATGTACTTACCAAATCCAATGGATGTGTCATGATGATGGGAACGAGTGTTGTTGGGGGGGGGGGAGAGGGGGGGTGGGGGGGTGGGGTTGAATGGGACCTCACATATATATTTTTAATGTAATATTATTACAAAGTCAATAAAAAATAAAAAAATTAAAAAAAAAAAAATTAACAATTTAAAAATTCTTACCCAAGTTCTCTAAGCTGGTAGAAAATGTTGTATAAAGTACTGTAAAGTTGCAAGAATAACTGAGAATAAATGAAAAGCCTTGGGGATATGGCCCCTATATCAACTTCTCTTTGCCTCATATTAATAATCTATAGGTTTTTACCGCCATTAGTCTATTCACCAAGTATTTCTGACCATCTGCCTATTGAGCGCATGGTATGATTGTGCATCCTCATGCCCTTAAGTCTGGGTGGGGTCATTTGACCAGTTCTAGCCAATGAATTATCAGCAAATGAGACATGAGTCACTTCTGGGCCAGAAGAGTTGAGATGGCAAGCAAAAAGTCTGTGAGAAGGTTATTAGGTATAATAATGACAAGAGTTCTCTCCCACGTCCACTCATTGATTCCTGGGCCTATGTTTTCTATTGATCGAAGATACAATGCCTTATAATAGACTCTGATTCAAAGCCCATACTATGTCCTCTAAGGCAGATCACCATTATTTCACGGTATTGTCTCTAATTTTGGCACCTTGACTAAGACTTCAGTAAACCAGTCCACCGTTCAGCTAGCCACTTTCAGATTATGGCATCTGTGGTAAGAACAGTTAATTCCAGGGACATAAGCCATGTTGCACTTTCATTTCCATGAAATGAGTACTGTCATTTCATGCAGTTCTATAAAGAATGCCATGATGATGGAAAAGACATTCTGTATGTGATAATGTTGGCAGAAGTATTAATGGCAGGTGATTAAACTTGTTAAAATCTGTTGAAAGCAATATACCAGAAATGGGGTGGCTTTTGCAATGGGGATTTGTTAGGCTGCAAGCTTACAGTTCTGAGGCTGTAAAAATGTCCAAATTAAGACATCAGGCTGCTCCAGGCCTCTTAGCTTTCAGCCTCCTGGTTTCCAAGTTCCTCTCTCAGCTTCCAGAGCCTCTCTCTGTGCCTCTTTGCTCCCCCGATTCCAGCCTCTGGCCTCTGGGACCATCTCTCTCAGCCTCTGGGGGTTTCTCTCTGAGCTCCTGGGTGTCTCTGCACCCCACTACCTCCTTTGTTCAACATTTATAAAGGACTCCAGTAAGAGGATTAAGACCCAACCTGTGTCACCCTTTACTGAAGTAATCCAATCAAATAGTCCCATCTACAATAGGTCCACATCCACTGGAATGGTAAAGTTTCAAGAACATGTTTTTGGGGTTCACACTATCTCAAACTACCACAGCAGGAGAGGTAAATTCATATCCTGTGTGTCTATTCCAGTGAGGATGAATCTATACCCACTTCATGATGTCAGAGATCCAATGTAATCATCCTGATACCAGATAGCTAGCTTGATCACCAACCTCAGAAATGATGCTATACAGAGGGCTGAGTGTTAGTCTGTGCTG
This sequence comes from Dasypus novemcinctus, assembly GCF_030445035.2. NCBI lineage: Eukaryota > Metazoa > Chordata > Mammalia > Cingulata > Dasypodidae > Dasypus > Dasypus novemcinctus. The sequence goes on along the minus strand of NC_080681.1, from coordinate 26,686,629 downwards.
ATGGCATGCATTGCAACAGTGTTAGCCAGGTCAGCTTCTGTAAAGTATAAGCCATGTTATTGATCCCATGCATAGACTCTATCCCTGCCAGTGTTGGCACATTTCTCATGGGTCCCTTAAGCAAGAACCATGATGGCAGGAGAGTCAAACATTGCAGAGTGCATAATTGTGTCCACCTGATCATTTAGAGCCTCCTCTGCAGTAGTGGTGCTTTGGTGGGCAGTCATATGAAATACAAATACCTTCATAGTCTGTGCCCATTTTGAAAAGCTTATCTACATACTTCTTCCCTAAATTTCCTTTTCACCAATCTTACAACACTATTTCTTCCAAGTTCTTGACCATCCAGACAAACCATTAGCAATCCACCCATGAATTCATATAGACTTATATTTCTAGTCATTTATCACTCCAAATATAGTAGACAACTAAATACAACACTTGAAGTTCTAACCACTGGGAATATTTTTGTCTTTCAGGATTATGCCTGAATAGGGTTGTAGTTCTGCAGCTGCCTACTGTGGTGGCTATATATTGGGTGAGACTTATTTACCATAAAGAGCATCTATAAACCAGGCTCAAGTTCTTTACTTATCATAAAGAGCATCTATAAACCAGGATGAAGTTCTTTCTTCCCCAGGCAACTAGTATAAGGAGATTCAGGGGGCCATCTTTGCAGGTCTATCACCTATGGTCATTCCTAAGATCAATTACGTATTGTTCACAGTGAGCTGATAGAAACCATATAATGTTTGAACAGGGAAAGTTTAATATAATGAATCATTACAAGGGTATTGGAGTAACAGACAACTGGCTACTGAGAGTTATAGAAACTTATTAAAAATACTTAGGAATAGGGAAGCAGATGTGGCTCAAGTGATAAGGCTTCTACCTACCATATGGGAGGACCTGGGTTCGATCCCTGGGGCCTACTGGTGAAAAAGAAGAAGAGAAAGTGTGCCTGCATGGCAAGCCAGTGTCTGTGTGGCAAGCCGAGTGCCTATGTGGTGAGCCGAGTGCCTATGTGGTGAGCCAAGTGCCCACTCATTGAGCTGAGTGCCCACGTGGCGAGCTGAGTGCCCATGTAGGTGCCTGCGTGGTGAGCCAAGTGTCCATGTGGTGAGCTGAATGCCCACACAAGTGCCTGTGTGGTAAGCCAAGTGCCCACATGGGTGCCTGTGTGATGAGTCAGTGTCCCTGTGACAAGCCAGTGCCCACGTGGACACCCATGTGGTGAGTCAGTGCCTGTGCAGTGAGCCAGTGCTCGCGCAGTGAGCTGAGTGCCCACACGTGTCTGTGTGGTGAGTCAGTGCCAGTGTGGTGAGCCAGTGCCCAAGCAGCAAGCTGAGTGCCCATGTGGAAAGCCAGTGCCCACACAAGTGAGTCACGCAGCAAGATGATGATGCAACAAAAGAGAAACAAAGAGGAGGGTCAAGGTGAAGTGCAGCAGAGACCATGAACTGAGGTGGTACAATTGACAGGGAACCTCTCTCCACCTCAGAGGTCCCCATGATTGAATCTTAGTGAATCCTAGAGGAGAAAGATAAGAAGACAAAAAGAGAAATACATACAGAAGATCACACAGTGAATGGACACAGACAGCAAAACAACAGGATGGGGGAGGGAAATGGAAAAAATTAATAAAAATTCTTAAAAAAAGAGAATCTATGTATTAAAAAAAAAAAAACATATGTATATACAGGAAAAGCATATTTAAGAAGTGGTCACTACCCCTAGGGCAGAAATACATTCCCAAGGAAGAGCTCTCCTCCTGCTACGGTTGAGATCCATTCCTCAGTGGAAAGAGTATACAACCCTGGCTCCCTGGGTGGTAAAGTCAATGAAATATCTCATTGGTGGGACTTGATGGAAATCTACTTTCTGGGGGATGCCGAGCCTCAGAACTTGTTGCTGCCTGTTGGATACTGCTGGGACCAGGAGCTTGAGGGACCACTAGACCCTCTTTAGGAGTCTAGTGTACTCCATGTTCAGTTCAGTCCAGAGCCCTCTAAGTGGGATAAAGGTTGGTAGATGGCTTGCTCCCAGTGCCCCAGGTGGGTGAGTACTTGCCTGGTACTGAGGAAAGGGTATGGGGTGGCAGAATCTGGACTGTGGGGTCAGCCTACAATATCTGGGGTCTCTCAACTAGCCACCACAGCTGCTGAAGTGGGATATAGGTCAGATATTGTAAAAATCACTGCCCTGTAGAAACCTGACACTGGAGAAACTGTGAAGGGGCTGAACAACGGCGTAAAAGAGCTCTCTGCAGGAGCCTGGTAAGACAGCACACCAAAAACAAGAAAAGGAAAAACACTTTCTTCCTCAAGGCCCTCCACTGACAAGGCTTAACATCATGCAGGCTGGCAAAGAAGAAATATTTACAAGGCCCAGCTATATCAACATAGAGGAAGCACAAGAGTGAATTTGGAGCTGATGTTGACGATCAACACAATGACTCTATTTTTCATTTCTAGGCTTCTTTGTTTCTTTTCTAGAGTATCTTATAGTTGCTTTTGTTTGTTTATGTTAGAGGTTTGCAATAATTAGCAATCTATAGCTCAGTTTCCCCTGATATGCTCTAGGAAAAGGCTAACTCCATCCCCCATAAGCCTACATGTCCAAGGTCATGGCACTTCCCCACAGGTTAAAAAAGAAACCACGTAGAGATGGGAGTACATATCAGAGGGAGATAAAATTCCTACAAAACAAAGAAACATCTGCTCCTGCAGCATTCCAAGAAACCATAACTCCCTTCTAGCCAATATCAGGAAAAGTTCCACCTCTAAGGGCTTCCCATTGGCCCCTGTACTTCACTCAGACCCTCACCCACCTCCCACCAACTATCACTCCCCCGCCTAGGAAAGTTCTGTATAAATTCAAGTCTCTCTTCAGACCCCCACCATGCTGGTGTGGGTGCTGAAGTCTGTTCTTCAGACCCCCTCCGTTGGGAGAGCTTCTCAATAAATATTTCTTTGTCCATAGTCAATCAGTCTCCGTGTCCCAGTAAGGGCCGTATTTTCTCCAACAGTTTATATTTAATAATTTATACTTTTTTGATATTTGATTATTTAAAATTATCTTAGGCTCTAATCCTTCTAAAAGTTTTAAAGGGTGAGTTTGGCTCGTGGTACATTGTTGCCTTGAATCCTTTTAACTTTATACTGTGACCTCATCTGCAATATGGCTTTATCTGTACAAACTCTGTTAGAGGTAGGTTGAGAGAGAGAAATTTTGTATTTGCTTTTGCCAGAGATCCCAGGCTATCAATAATCCAGGAACATAAAATTTTGAATTGTGACTTCCTGAACCATGGGTATGATTTTTTACTGTTGTTGGGGTTGCAGGGTGAGATATCTTTCCCACAAGGGTCCCATGCTGATCTAGAAGAGTTGCTTTATTGAGTGAATATTTTACCAATTAACTCTTTCATTATTCCTGCATGACAATACAAACTCAAACTTTTATTATGAAGCCAACCCCACCCACCCCACCTTGGGGGCAGCCAGAGTATCAACTTAAATGTTTACCAGTTTCATTCTCTCACAGTTATTTTGTTTCTTGCCCCTGGGATGTCAATTACTTTCTAGCAAGCTCAGCCAGGCATTTAAAAGTCTTGTTATAGTTTGTCAGGATTTGTGGTGGGAGGATTTTAGAGTTCTCCATTCAGCTATGTTCCAAGAGCTGAGAATCCCCAATGTCCTTATAATTCCTTTTTTCGATTTTTTTTTGAAGACAACATATATAAAGTTTGTCGTAGTGCTCTAATTCATTTACTAGGTGACTTGAAAGTGTGCCCGATATGAGTGGAGACCTGAGTAAATAAAAGCTCTATGACTCAGCCATGCTGCAATACAAGTGACTCAGACCTAAAAGGCAATCTGACAGTATATTTGAGCACATGGACTCTGGATCCAAATTACCTGGGTTCAAGTTCCAGCACTGCCATTTCCTAGCCTAGTAAATTACAACCTTAAGTTACTAAATGTTTCTGTGTGTTAGTTTTCTTGTCTATAAAAAAGGAGGTGATAATAATAGTACCAATATCATAGGTTGGTTGTGGGAATTAAATGAATAAACTTACAAAAAGTACTTGAAATAGTGTATGAGTCATAGTAGGAAAAAGTTAACTATTCTATTAATATGATAGATGGGCTTGTGGAAAATGAGGAGGCTTTCTGGAACCTGTGACAAAATCTCAAAGTGAATCAAATTGAGTATAGGACTTTTGCAGGCAAAAACATCTTTTCTTTTCTCCACTTAAGAAACTGGCCCTTGGCTTGCTACTGGGTACTGGTAAACACTAAATATCTGAACATGGGACCTTGGGTGCTCACTGCCCTGAGCAGCGCGTCATAAATTGGATGTTATAATATCCACAAAATTATAAAAGTATGGAAAGTGGATGTACCTCAAATGATTGGGCTCCTGTGACGACATGGGAGGTCTCTGGTTCAGTTCTTGGTGTCTCTAAGAGAAGACAATGAGCTGGGGTGACTGGCAGGTATGGTGAGCTGACAACAAGATGATGCAACAAGAGACACAAGAAGAAAAACATGAGTGGCACAGCAAAGCAGGGAGCAGAGTTGGCTCAAGCATTTAGGCACTTCCCCTACATCAGAGGTCCTGGGTTCGGTTCCCGTTGCCTCCTAAAGAAACAAGGAAGACAGACACAGCAAGTGCAAACACCAAGGTGGTGGGGAGAAATAAAATAAACCTTAAAAATATACATATATATATACACATATATAATTATAAAATTAGATGAGCTTTTGGTAGAATATACTTAGGTGGAAATAGTATATGTGAAAGTGGTTCAAAAAGTGGAAATTGCCTTAACATTTGGTTCTTTCCAAGCATGGTGACTCCTATGATGTCATAGGGAGACCCATCTGAACAGTTAACTAAGGAGCAAAAAAATCAAATCTGGTTTTCAGATGGTTTCTCATCAAAAGCTGAAATCATCGTGTACTTCTGTGGGTTTAAAAGAGGGTAGAAAAGGGAAATCCTTCCAGGAGTATTTAAGGCCCATTATGCTTCAAAAGTGGGGGGGGGGGGGGGGGAAGGGTGGCAGTCTAGGGTGAAGACTAATTCAGTATAAGGACAAGTACTAACAGTTGGTTTAGGACTTTAGAAAGAGAAAGTTTAAATCTTAGTGTCTAGGTGGTTTGGAAAATGTAAATGACTATACTTCTTGAAATGATCCCAAAATAAAAACCCCATTTGGAGAAGATTCTTAATAATAAATTGGACAATAATTCTTATTTTGTGAATGCGAATCCTACAGCTTTCCAAGTTATTTTAGTGTTTGTTACGTGGCCTTGGGCCTTACATACCAAGGGGCCACAGTGGCAGATAAAGGCTTATGCACCATCTCAGGAACATGGGAAGTAGTGTTCTGCTTGCCACAATAGCAACTACTTATGGCCGACCCATTACAAAGTGTATCAGTGAAAGGGACACATCACGTTTCTCCTCACACCACCATCCACGGATTTACTGACTGATCTATTCCCTATCATATTTCACAGATAACATTTTTTTCTAACCAATTGAACCATTTTCCAGCCAAAGGAGCAAGGCCATTGCCCATGTCTTATCGTGAATCCCTTTACCAGAAAAAGCTGGCTTTGTGGATGGTGGCATGGCATATTAAAGACTCATTTATTGGGTGGAAAGTTTGGGAGGGGGGAGTTTTTTGACAAGATGTATATGCACAGAATGAAAACTAATATATGACACAATTTCTTCCCTTTCAAGTCAGGAGGAACCTGGGAACCAGAGACAGTCCGGAGGGGGCTCCTCTCACTCTGTACCTAAGAGTTTGGCCTATGCTGGCCTAGAGGTCCAGGGAAGAATTCTTCCACGAAAGAATCCAATGATTCCAGTTAATGGGAAACTGAGACTGCCAATTAGCAATTTAGAGTTTCTCATGCCACTGAGCAAGCAGGCACAGCATGTGATTGCTGATTAAATGAAAAAATAAAATAGTCCAAAAACTGCAAAATATCAAGACAAGAATGCAGGAGGACCTCAGGATGAATAGTCATACTGGACCTGGAGCTGTCCTCAGTTATGAGCAGCTTTGGGGTTCTCTTTCTTTGGAGATCTAGGGACTGTTTCTCCAGGCACTTGAGGCATAGCTAAGCTGTTTTCAGCAGGAGTAGAGGAAAATGGTAAGTACGTGAAGAAAGGCAGTATTGATGGTGGCCAGCTAAAGGGGTGCATTTCGATAGGGAATTTTTCTTTCAGTCCTCTGTGGTAGATGGAATTTTGTACCACAATTTAGGTATGCTCTTATTCTTAACCCACATTCTTATGGGTATGAACCCATTGTAAAGTATGACCTTTTTGAAGATTTTAGTTAAGTTGTGACCCAAATGAGGGTGGACCTTAATCCAGATTATTGGAGTCCTTTAAAAGCAGAAGAAATTCAGACTTGGTCAGGCAAAGCCACAAGTAGGAACTGGAAGCCTGAAGTCAGAGGAGAAATGAGATGATGCCACCATGTGACCAGAAAGCCAAGAAACCTAAAATTGCTGGCTAGCCAGAATGCTGCTGGCCCTGGGAAGAAGCTCGCCTTCTAGTCAACACCGTGATTTGAACTTCTGGTCTCTACAGTTGTGAGCAAAATAAATTCCTGTTGTCTAAGCTAACTCATTGGGTGGTATATGTTCCAGAAGTCTGCAAACTAGGATTTTCTTCCTTTTCTCCTTTTTTTTTTTTTTTCTTGTTTGTTTTGTTTTTTATTTTCCTGTTTAGCTGGCCAAAATAGAAATGGTCTTTCCGTATTTGGAAAATTCTTTGCTTTAGGAACTGTAGTGGGACTTAGCCAGGTAGGCCAAACTGACACACCCATCCATGGTTTTAAATCTAGAACTATTAGTGCAGAGAAGCAGTACCGTGGGAAATTTTTATTGCAGTAATAGCAGTGGCAGTTCTCAGAGGCAGCTGTGGCACTATCCATGGCAGCCTCTGGAGTCCAGTGACATCTGTGTCGATGGCAGTATGTGCAGGTCGTGTGGCATCCAGTATTCAGCAATGGAGGTAGCAATGTCCACCATTGCTCCCGTGGCATGGTTTTGGCTGTCATACAAGCTGAGTAGCCTTGGTTTGTTCTGCCCATTTTTGAGCCTGTTCTCTATGTTTCTTGGCAATTCTGTTAGTGACTTTGTATCCTTAAGTATTTCTTGGTTCATCTTGTGATTAGAAAACCTTGAATCTCCCTGACTAGCCAGAATGAGCTTAGAGAGGAAACAATAAAGTCTTTTAATAAGCTGTATTCCTTACAGATCTTGGCAGAAACTTTTTATGTGATTACAGGTGATATAGTGGTTTATTAATACATAATGTGATCCCTGACCTAACATTAGGTTACTAAGGAAAATAAGACATATACATGAAACAAATACAAGCTATGAGATGGAATAAAGTTAATCGCTCAATTGGTTAGTAGACCGTCATTTGGAAAATCTTTTTGAAAGAGTTGGGACTATAAATAACTAATTCTTGAAGGATGGGCAGGGGCTGGCATTTTGGGTACAGGAACCATAAAATAGAGGAATACCTTTGGATGTTCATGGGGCAGCAAGACCTGTCTGACGGGAGAGGTGGGTAGATGTACTAAAACCAATGCGAGGTACATATGAATGGTTAAGAGGAACATATTATTGTAGCCTTGCCTTCTAATCAGAAATAGAGAAAGTCTCTTATTCCCATAGAGATTTCTACACATTTCTTTCAATATTTTTTAAAGCTGAAATCTTTAAACATTACACTAAATATCTTGGCAGGAAAAATTGTAGAAATATAATCAGGTCTGACGTAATCTACTCCCTATGTCCTAACTCGTTAGACATTCTTTCTAGGAGGGAGGCAATGGGAAAAAAGTGCCTTGAAGGGAGTAAATAATAAAGATCGTTAAAAATGTATCAATTTTGCATTTGATTTTCCATTATTTTTGGAATTTGTTTTTTCTAAATATATAAGAAATGAACAGCTAAATGATTTCAGCTTTGCACTAATTCTTGGTAGCAACGTCCAACGTTGTCCTTGGTTCTTGGTGACATTCTTGCTCATTAACTTCAGGAAGACTTCCAGGAGTAAAGTGGCTGAAAATAGTTTTTAAATCTCAACTTCCCTTGATCGATTGTGAAATGACCACACAGTCCAGTCACTGGGTCAAAAATCGATCATAAAACAGAGGAGGATTTTATGTCTTTTATTTTTGCATTAGCCTTAGGAAAGGACTCGAAAATCACAACCACGAGGAAAGGCAACCATTAAATACAGGAAAGAATGTTGGTCTTTCCTCCCGGCGGGACGAGCAGGCAGCTTTCCAAGCTCGCTACGGATCCCCCCCAAACTGACTATAGGCTCTGTTGCTCTTTCCTAGATTTCCGCCCCAAACGGAAACCTCGCTCCGCGGTCCCCGGGCCGGGTCACGGCGAGGTGGACCACCTCCTCCCTTGAAGCCCCCCTTCTTCTAAGAGGAAGCCGTCCTCCTGCCCACCCCGGCCGGAATCCGAGGCTCCGGCCCCTGCTCTGCCTTCGGCAGGCCCCAGGCCAGGTGGGGATGCACCCGCGCCCCGCGGCGGCCCCTCCCGGGTCGGCCCGCGCCCGGGCAGTTCCGCGTCTGCGCGGCGGGCGAGGGGCTGGAGCGGGGCCGGCCCGGGAGGCGCGGGCCGCCGGGAGCCAATGGGCACGCTCGGGGGAGCGGGGCCGGCGGCGGCGGCGGGCCGGGCGCGCACTCTCGGGATGGAGGGCGAGCGCCCGGCACCGCGGCCGCGCTCCGCGGGCCTCCCGGCTGGGGGCGCCGGCGCCGAGAGCGCGGGAGGCGGCGCCCCGCTCCCGGGCAGCCGCGGCGCCCCCGCGCTGCTGCAGGCCGAGGTGCTGGATCTGGACGAGGACGAGGACGACCTGGAGGTGTTCAGTAAGGTGAGGGCGGCGGCCGCGCGTCCCGAGAAAGTTGCCGAGTCTACTCCGGGAGTTGTCGCCGCGGGGCTGGCGGCGCCTGCCGCGCGCTCGCCTGCTCGGAGCCGAGGCTCGGAGCCGGCGGTGGGTGGGGTCCCCTCCGCCTGCCCGGACCCCGCCGGGGCGCTCTCGCCGCCGCGGGACTGCGTCCCCGAGCGGCCCTGAACCTCGGCTGCTCCCTCCTCCGCACTTCGACCTTCCCGCGGCGCGGCGCTGGCTCCGTGCGCTCTGCGAAGTTGTGATTTCTCCACCCCGCCCCCCTTTCCTCTTTCTGCTCTGACACTGACATCTCCCTCCGAGCCGGGAGGCGGGTGGCTCGAAACTGTCCCCGCCCCAGCCAGCTTCTTTTCGGGCGCGGCCAGCCCTGAATTCTGGGGACGGATCGCCGGAGTTTAGGGGAATTACTCTCGATTTAGTGTTGCTAGTTGTGGCCTTGAAACTTGGGTGGCATCCATGGTAGGAGTCAGGATCAGAAGGAATGAGTGCGAAGAAAGCCCCTTAACAGGAGAAAACGGTTCCTGTATCCATCAGGAAACCCCTTCGCAGCGGAGCTAAGGGTTTTTTTTTTCTTCCAATGGTGGCTTCTGCCACCCTACCTACAGTTACCTGCTTTCGTTTTCTTCCCTTTCACCGGGAAACAAGGACCAAAGGCCCCTCTTGGCTTGTACTATGCAGGGGAATTGACTCAGGAGGGTTTGGTCGCAGACTTTTGGTGTTTTGTAGTCTGGTGGTTGTAATTTCCGGAAGGGTTCTGAAAAAGAAAAATACCTTCTTACCAGACTGTTGAATGGCACTCTAGTTTCTCAAGTGTCTGTGGGTGAAAGACTAACTTGAGATCAAAACACTGTATTAATTGCTGAGAAGCCAGTGCAATGGTTAAATGTTACCTTGAGGTGTTAGAGAAAGCAACCCCTGTTTTATTCTGCGGGAATGAACCGAGCTTAGAACAAGCATATTCTGGCAGAAGTCCTTTTACTTCGAGTTAAATGATTAAGAGCACTTGGCCAGGTGATTATTACTGTCATTTCTTTACGTTGCCTTCTAAGATACTAATAGCCTATGAATATTAGGCTCTGTATGTACATTGTCAAACTTCCAACATGGGGAGGAGGAGGGGCAATTATTTTCAGGCTCATCTGGGACTGTTTTAAAATTGTCATGTGATTTCTCTTTTCTCAGATTCTAAGTGTCCCAGTCCACTTTTCAGAATCACTGTTTTTAATAGTCCTGTTTTCAGGGTCGGATCTAATGTGAAGCTAATGAAATTTAAGCTTTGGAGCTGTTCATTTGCTTAGCCTTCTGAAGGTGTTGGGAGCTGCTCGGAGTTGTAGATGTTTTAGGTCAGAAAAGAATGATAGGTTGCGATCAGAAAAATTTCTGGAAAATTGCCTAAAGCTCTCTCAGAAGAAAAGAATCTAGATCTTCAAGATTCCAGTCATCAGTTGAGATTTCTTTTCTCATTCTAAGTAAAAAGTTGCTTTTTCACCTAATTTTAAATTTTATTTAAATTTTATTTAATTTATTTTTAAAGATTTATTTATTTATTTCTCTCCCCTTCTCCACCCTGGTTGTCTGTTCTCTGTGTCTATTTGCTGCGTCTTCTTTGTTCGCTTCTGTTGTTGTCAGCGGCAGGGGAATCTGTGTTTCTTTTTGTTGCGTCATCTTGTTGTGTCAGCTCTCCGTGTGGGAGGCGCCTTTCTTAGGCAGGCGGCACTTTCTTTTGCGCTGGGCGGCTCTCCTTGTGTGCGGGGCTCCCCTGCCCGCATCAGCACTGCGCAAGGGCCTAGCTCCACACGGGTCAAGGAGACCACGGACCTCCCTTGTGGTAGCCAGACGCACTAACCACTGGGCCAAGTCCGCTTCCCAATTTATTTATTTATTTATTTATTATTTTTTTAAAGGGGCCCTTCAAACTGTGTAGGCTTCAGGCCTACAAAACCTGGATCCACCTTCTTGTTAATGTTGTATAACTAGATGTGTTGGATACTTAGAAAAAGGTAAGAACCACTTCTGTAGAAACTGGCTACATAGAATAAGGTAAAGATAAACTCTTGGTTAAAGTCTGAAAAGAATATTTGGAAAAATTTAAAATAAGCTACCTGCTTATATTTCAGTAATTTGAATTTTTCTACGATTAACCACAGTTTGACAGCCAAATTAAAAAATTTCCCCTCCATTTGGCCTACTCTTGGCACCACTTCTTTTCTAGCATGCTGTTTATAGAACTCTACCATTGTCTAACCTACCCTGGGGTATCTCACAATTACTTATGATTTATACTATTGTTACTCTTTAGTACTTTGAGATTGGCTGCTTTCATGTTTGGTTTCCATTCACATTTTAGTCCCCTTCTCTTATATTATTTGTATATCTGTACTACTCGTCCCTTACGATGATAAGCTTTTTAGAGTAGGAATTTTGACTTATTGTTATTCCTTTTCTTCCTGCACTACAAGTACATGCAATACATGTTCGATAATTTTGTGTAAGGTGTGGCATTAGTGTTCTTGGAGAGAAAGAAATGTGAGATTCAGTTCTTGCTATCACAGTCTTACAGTATAGGTGGGAACATGCGGCAGAAACTCAAACTGGTAAAATAAACCAAGAGGGATGGTGTATTAGTTTACCAAAGGGCTGCCAATGCAAAATTACCAGCATGGGTTGATTTTTATAATGGGAATTTTATTTGAGGTAAAAGCTTACAGTTTCGATACTGTGAAAATGGCCAAATCAAGGCATCATCAGAGATGCTTTCTCACCAAAGGTCATAGGCTAGCAGGTCCTGGAGTCCTGCGGCGTGGTGAGGCAGGATGGAGGGTCTGCTGGTCTCTCTGCTTTTTCCTGGAGCTCAGTTGTGGGCAGTCAGGCATCTCTCTGTGAGCTTCTCAGGGCTTCTCTGTCTTTCTGCAGCTGTAGGCGAACCTGGAGTCCTCTCTCTCACATGGCTGGGTCAGAATGGCAGCTCCCTTTTCTGTGTCTTGTCTTTCTCTCTGTGTGTCCTCAGTTTTTATAAAACACAACAAGAAGGTGAAGATGCAACCAGGGTCAGGCCTTACTGACATAGATAGAAAATAAAACAAAAGTGTTGTTCTGAGTTTTCAAAGAATCCACTGAGGAGAAAATGATGCCAAATCTAAAGACATTGTCGGGTATGCTGAGATAGTCTCTTGAGTTGATTTAAATACCAGGTAATAGAAATTGGAACATAGGAGAACATAATCAATGATACACGCACACATACAGGAAAAAAAGAAGAAGAAAGATACAGATCGTAAGAATAGTTTAGGACAAGGAGGCCAAAATGAGCTGAGGTTTGCAAATAATTTGACTAGAGGAAAAGGGCCAGTTTCTCTACATTTAAAGGGAAACAAATTCTTTTGGGGGGAAAAAAAATTGCTTTTATTTTTATTATATATTGTAATTTGTAGAAGAAACATAGCAATTGCAACATAGTATATGTGAAGAGATCTCAAAAAAGCGTTGAAATGCTTAGCAAGTACGAAGTTAATGATAGTCCTTACTAGGTCCTCATTAAAGGAATTCAGGACCATAAAATGAGATATATATCATCTAGGATAAGTAGGGAACTTGCAAATGTAATGGTCCTTAACATTACTAATGATCTTTGAGAAATCATGGAATATAGAAATGGTGCCCTAAAAACTAGAGGCAGGCAAATTTTCTTTTTTTAAAATAATGTGCAAAGTGGAAGTTCTGGAGCTTATAGATCAGTAACCTTAATTTCAATCTCTAGCATAACCAAAGAGTGAATTATTTGCTGTTTTGTTTATCAATACTTTGAAAAGAAGTGATCAATAGAGGCTAATATGTTTTATAAGAATGATGGAGAATTTTGTTTTAATGTTAGATCAGAAGTATAACAAAGAACATGTTTATTTGAGCAAAGCTTTTGAACAAATCACTTGTATTTTTGGGAAAGGTTATTGTTGAATGAATAATATATTGTAGTTGTTTATACATCCGGGCCCTATGCATATTGGATTGCTGTCAATCTGGAAATTCAACATAGTAGTGGAGAGATATAATTGAACTATTCAACAATTTTATCAGATACTTAGAAGAAGACACTGGAGGTCTGCTTAGTAATTTTTTCAGATTCATTCTCTGAACAGTTTTTATTTCATTGCTCTCGTGTGCCAGTATCAGTCATGGCCCTGTTAAGAATCAGAATTCTATCTAGTGGTTAAAATGATGAGGGTTTAATACTGGGACTATTTACAGAAGGGTAGGTAGGGTTAAGAAACAAACAAAGGATATTGAAGCACTCAGAAACTTAACAATAGCAAAAAGCATCACTAACCCTGGTTCTAAAGGAAAAAGGATACAAATACTGTTGCTCGAATCCAGAGAGGCTGAAACTGTGGGAAAGGGGCCACTTCTGCAGGAATATTATCTATAAAGGAATGTAGCTACTGCCAGAAGTATGGGGCCAAACCAGGGAGGGAACAGGGAATTCTGTCCCTGTTTTTCTCTCCTGCTGCCCATGCCTCTTATAGGGCAGCCTGTGCAAGTGATGGTCATCCACCAGGGTCAACTTTGGAGGGCACAAAGAATAGATAGGTGGGAGTTGGGGGTATGAAGATGAAGAATAACCAGCATAGTACATGGTGCAATAATTTGGGAAGACCTGATATAGGAACATTTTATGTACATTTTTAGTGGGTTTTGGTTGATTTAAAGATCAATAAACACAAGTAACATGATACTGAATATAAACAAATACCATATTTTCAAGGTTAGAGGAAGTATTTATTATAATCTGAATTGTTCATACAACTTCCATAGTTCCATCCCAGACTCTGTACTTTAAAAGGGAAATTTATAACTGTATTAGTCAGCCAAAGGTGTGCTGATGCAAAATACCAGAAATTGGTTGGTTTTTATAAAGGGTATTTATTTGGGGTAGGAGCTTACGGTTACCAGGCCATAAAGCAGAAATTACTTCCCTCACCAAAGTCTATTTTCACCTGTTGGAACAATATGGCTGCTGATGTCTGCGAGGGTTCAGGCTTCCTGGGTTCCTCCCCTCCAGGATCTTGCTTCTCTCTGGGTTCAAGGTTCCTCTCTTCCTGGAGCTTGCTTCTCTTTCCATTGTGTGCCCACTTCCTGGGCACCAGCATAGGACTTCACCATCAAACTCCAACATCAAAACTCCTACATTAAGAACCCTCAACTCTGTCCTTTGCCATGCCTTTTATCTGTGAGTCCCAACCCAACAAGGGATGGGGACTCAGCACCCTAATGACATGGCCCAGTCAAAGCCCCAGTCATAACTCAGTCACGCCCAGGTACAGACCAGATCACAAACATAATCCACTATCTATTTTTGCAATTCGTAACCATATCAAACGCTACAATAACTGATAGCAGATGATGACAGAGGGATATTATCTCATCTGTGGCTGCCATTACCTTGTTTTCCTTTGGAATACTATGTTGAAATGGAGCCTGAGATCTTGTCACATTTTACTATTCAAGGTTCTTGGTGATCAGATGCTTCCTGACTCTCCTGCCTTCTCCCTCACCACTCTCCCCTCTGGAGCCTTACTTCTCACAGTATGTTCTATGAGCCAGTGGCATGGCCTGTAAACTTGTTAGAAATGTAGAGTCTCAGACCACTCCATACCCAATGTATCAGAATTTGTATTTTAATAGGATTCCCCAGTGGTTTGAACAGCACCTTGCAATTTAAAAAACTCTGAAATAGAAACACTTATCTAGGTTGGTCTACTTGTAACTATCTGAGATTACTCTGTATTTTTTTTACTTCTCTGTAATTATTGCTGGGTCAACAAAATAAAATCCTTTCTCTTAATAATCACTCAATATAAAGCTACCTTTCACTAAGAGCTTTTTCATTCCTCAGTTAGAATTAACATCTCCCCAATCTGTGCTCCCCACAACAGTGTTTTGAATCTTGTAATACATTTTCCCTTAGAATAGTTATTTGTCTTTTCTAAAACCTAGAATGTTTCTTTATCTTCATTAGATTAAACTCCTTGAAGGTGGAATAAATACATTAATGAATGGCATAAATGTAGACCCAATTAGCACAGTAAATTGTCAACAGTATTTTTAGTATATTCAGTTTGTTTTATATTTGTTGTTTTCTATCAAAAGAATGATAACAAAATGGTTTTAATAATTGATGAGGAAATATTATTGCTGGATGATACAAAGCTGTGTTTAACCTCAATGCTGGCAAACCTATTTAGGTTATGTTAAAAGAAATAAACACAAAACATCAAAAATCCAATGAAGTAATTTAGGAATCTTTTTTTTTAGTTGGAAAAATAAATGATTTTATTTTTATTAACAGCCTGTCTCAGACTGGGACCTTGGTTGCAAGCAATGGAAACCAACTCTAATAAGAAAGGTATGCAGTGGTGGATATTAGGTAGCTCAGTGTACATTGAAAGGCAGATACAGAAAGGGACAAACACCAGCAGGAACTATAGCCAACATTATGTTTGGAAAGGGGACTGGATATTGTATAGACAAAAGAAAAACCGAATCCTGTGGGAGCCCATAGGGAAGGGAACTATAATTCCATTATCTGGAGACAACTGTATTTTATGTATTTCTTGGTCAAGGACAATGGGGAAAATTATGACAAATATTTTATAAATATTTGGGAAATGTGATGCCAAAGACTCCAGATTTGAACTTGTGTACACCGAAAAGCATACTTTCTTCCTTTGAGTTTATAGGTGGAGTCTGCTTGTATCGTTGCCATTCCAAATAGGATGTCTGGCACAACCGTAAAGCTGACAGCCAGTCTTGCAGGCGACTAGCGTGATGAACAGGAGGCATAGCTATAGTAGTAGTGCCCTTACTTACACTATGTAAACTTTATCTTTTTTATGTATATATGTTGATTTATATCCTTCACTTCCCAAAGAGGATATAAGACAAAAAGCTAAAATAAACATTCAGTTACTTACTTTAAAGATGCTTTTTAATAGCTTTCTCAATAAACAGGGGAAAGTTATGTGCTTAAAATATTTTGTCTGTTTTATTTAGATAATTTGGACACCATCTATATCAGTTAGGCTGGATAACAGTGTTAGCTTTAATAGTAATAAAAAATGATCAGTCAAACTGAGGTGGGCTATGGGTGGGAGGCTCTTTGTCTCTTCAGAGATAACCTTAACCTAAGCTGTCTGTCCTGACTTGTGGGTGTGGAAAAGTAAGAGGCTGCAGTCCTGCCCTTGGTAACCATGGCAATGACTCCAGTCCCAGGAAACAGTTTAACAATGCAAAGTCTATAAACTTTAAATATTCAGGGAAAATGCAAACCAAATGTGCTAAAAGCTTATCTAGAATATATGAAGTCCATGCTAAAAGCTTACCTAGGATGTGGAAGATATATGCTAATTCAAGCCTATTGAGAACTGAAACAAAGGACCATTTGGCCTTTCCTTTCTGTATAAAAGGGACTCAAAAATCTTGTTCGGGGCTTGGGTTTGAAACAGAAAGCTCCCGAGTCCAGCCGACTGTCAATAAACCATTTTTCCTTCTCAAAATCATTCCTGAGTCCTGGCCTTTCTATACACAAATAATTGAACCTAGTATCAAATTCTACAACATTTTGGGGGCTCTCCCGGGATTGCAAACAAAGGCCTGAGATGGTAGCATTTTGCTGCCCCTTCCAAATCCCCGAGGAAGCCGGGAGGACTCGGTGAACCCCAAATCTGGGTGCCCCTGGATTAAATTTAATCCAGAAAAGATGTGGGCTCCACCAGAATCTTCCCGACGAAAATCGAGGGCAACGGAAGGTCTGAAGAGAAAGATTCTGGGAACGAAAAAGAACTCCGAACATGAAAGAAGGTAAGACTCCCCGGTGTGCACAATCTGGAGAACCCTAGCTTTAATTGCTAGGGAGGGGGAGGCTGATCACCTCCTGAGAGAACCTTAGTAGCCCCAGAAAATTGGGGGGAAGCCATTCTCTCTAGGTCTGGAAAAAGGAGAAAAATTGGGAAAAAGCCTGGTGTTTTGGGTTTGTCTAACTGCATGTTAGAATCTGGTACTAGTCTTATATCCACTGAAGGAATGGAGGCTTGATTTTAATAAGAAAGCCTGTTTATAGGTTCAAGTCCTAATGTCCTGGAGAAAAAAAATGGGAAAAAGCCTGGTGTTTTGGGGTTGTCTAACTGCATGTTAGAATCTGGTACTAGTCTTATATCCACTGAAGGAGTGGAGGCTTGATTATAATAGAAAGGGCTGTTTATAGGTTCGAGTCCTAACATCCTGGAAATTGGTCTGGATTCTTAAAAAACTTTGTTACAGGAAAATGGATCGGCTTTTCTAGTGAAGCTTGGTCTGGGTGTAAAGTTAAACAGTGAAAAAGGTCTAGCTGGAATCTTTTGTTATGGTGCTGAATTGTGAATGAATTAGCTTTATAGCAAATGTTAATGTTAAGTGTTCCCTCTAAGGTTTGTGATGGCTGCAGGGGGAGCCATGCTGAAAAAAACAAATATATAGAATTTATGGGTCAGATTAGTGACCTTTGTGCTTCTGTCTGTGTCAGCTCAATATTGGTGTTGGAGTTCTGGGATTATGTAAAGTGGTGGAATTTAACTGAGCTGGAACCCTCCCTTGCCATTGGCAAGGGGGTGAATTGATTATGGGGCAAAACTGAGGAGTCTGGATGTTTGTGGAGTCTGGATGTTTGCGCTGCTCTGCTGCCTCATCTCTGGTCTGCCCCTTTGCTGGGGCTTGGAGGCCATCAGTGTCGGCGCCACGCATCCGGGTTTGTTGGGGCTGCCCCAGTCAGGGTGGCTGGGTCCCTGGGAGGGGTGCTGATTGAGTAGGTTCTGTCTGCCCATTTTGGCAGAAAGCTGGAAAGGGGGGAGGGGCTAGCCCCTTTCCAGTGAGTCCACACCTTCTATTCATAAGCTGCATTCCTATTTGATTGTTGTGTCCCCGATTGCCTGGAAGGGGGAAGGTGAGGGGATGAAAAACAGAATCAAAGTAAATGCAGTAAAGTTCCCTCCCTAGGGTGTCAAAAGCCAAAAATACATTTGCATTCTGCCCAGGTTCTTTACTTTTCTGAATCTCTCTCTCTCTCTGTAAGACTATAAAAATACTTTAAAATGTTTTAGAACTGTAAACTTGTCTGAAGAAAGGAGCCTACCACTTGAAGCAATAGACCTCTAATCACTTGATAGCCTTTTCAATGATCGGGCTGGGAACTTCAAGGTTGTGAGACTACAGAGGAAGAAAAAAAAAGGAATGAAAAGCCACTTTAAAATCTGTTTGGCTTTTGTCAGTTGCTGGCGGCTAAGAATTCACGGTAAAAAAGGTAAAAACAGTAGTTTAAAATGAATCTTTAAATGCCAATACTCTCTTGCTGGTAAATTAAATGCATAACTTGCAGATGAGAATTTGTTTTGGTACTAAGAAAAGGCAGAACTTCACAAGATTGTTACTAATAAAATTCTTGTAGCTTAATTAATAAAAGTATCCAATTCACCTTAAGGTTAAAACTTAATGAAAACTCTAACTAAGAATTAAGATCATTTATAGATGCATTTATATTATAAAACAGCGGAAAAATAATAACTGAAATTATAACTGAGTGAATTTAACCTGAAACTATTATTGTAAGTGTAAATTCTAAACTAACCTTACCTTCATTTATGGTTACTTCAAGCCTAACCTCACCCCTTGCCTTTGCCTATGGTTATTTCATAATAGCTTCTGCCCCTACAGTCCAGAGAAGGGCTGGGACATCCCTGTCTCCTGTCCTGGTATTAGTAACCCTGCTTTCTCTCATGAATCCAAGTGTAAACTAAATTGCTGCCTGGTAGAATCTGTAGCCCTTAGGGTTAAACGACCTCTGGAATTTTATTATCTCCAAGGACTGGGGGGAATAAAGGAAGTCTCCTGCTTTAACTGTCAGTGTTGCTAAGAGTGGCAATTCATGAGAGAAACCAGTCTGTCTCCCTGAGGCTTCAAATAGCCTCAGCGAATATACATAGAATTAATCTTGTTGCTTATCCAAAATTCTGTTAAATTCAAGGTAAAATATAAAGTTCTGAAACAAAAGATAATTGTGTTAAAAACATTGGGAACATTTTGGTTACAAGCCATTAGTTAAGAAACAAAATTCTTGTGTAAAACTGCATGGTCATAGTGTAAAACTGCACAGTCATAGTGCAAATTAAGAAAAGTTTCAGGAGTCTTTGAAATATTTTGCAGTCACACTTATTTTGTAAAAAAGAAAATGGAAGTTTTAAGTAACTTAAGTTATGTTTTTGTGTCAAACTACTCATGCCTGCTTATTTGCTCAAATTGTTGGGGTTAAATATGCAGTTATATAAATAATATATATTTCTAAAACCCAAAATTAAATTAAATGGCATATAAAATAATGCAAATTATAAGTAACATCACTGAGTTGTGTTTCTGTGTCTAACTCTCTTTGTGCCTGCCTACTTGCTCAGTGTATATCTTCATACATCGGGATAATAATATCAAATTAACAAGTGAAAATTCCTAAAAGAGCTCTATTCAAATTGTTAAAAATTAAATATGCAGTTATATGTGAATAAATATTCTTGGAACCCAAATTAGACTAAGCAGAATGAAAAAGTCATATAAAAATCTGATTATAGGAACTATTGGGAAAGGGACTCCTCTTTGCAAGAGCTTTGAGGGCGAGACTAGGTGTGGCAGATGAAACCTATCTACTAGGCTGGGGAATTGAGAATCAGTTTGCCCTGTAATTTCCCAGTTTAAACCTTTTAACAGCCATAAAAGGTAATTAGTAGCTCTGTTGACAAATTTCAGTAAGTGAAAAAAAAAAAAGGTCCATAAAAACTATGGAGAAATCTTTCCTGGATTATGAATAAACAAATTAGGTAATTGTGTAATGTGTTTTGAAACCTGGTAGTCAGTATGCTTTTAAAAATTATTCATTTTCATAACTTAAAGAAAAGAAGTTTTAGCTTCCTGTGGAAAAAAAAGGAGAACATTCCTTTCATAAACTATAATGGTTTCAATTTTATTTAGCTTGAGTGTAATCTCCCATAGTTTATAAATTAACCATTAACTAAATTAACATTATATGTACAAAATCTTTAGAGTAATAAAAATTGTAAGTTCACGTTAATGAAATTAAGCTAAAGAAGAAAGATTGTAGATATACTCTCAAATAAATAAGTTTCTTTGGTTAATAATTGTAATTTAAAAAGTTTATTTAAACGTAAGATAACTAGTCAATGTGATTGTAGTCAATTATAAAGAGTTTGTAAAACATCTTCCAAACTAAAAATGTTTAAAAGTCTAGCTCTAGAAGTCATTGTTAACTAAAAACTTGGATTAGTATTGGTGGCAAAGAATAACTTTGTGGTAATAAAACCTGTCCGAAGGCCACCACAAGGTGCATAATTAAGTAAATAGTAATAAAAGTTATCTTGATTCTATTGGGCATCTTCTGTTTTTAAATTAACAATGAAAAATAGTTTTTTCCCTCAATTACTAAAGTAAAATACCTACTATTATCTTCATGGTAAAATTGTGTAAGTAAACAGTCATTTGATATATGATGTGTTGCATTAAATTGTTTAAAATATATATAAAAACAAGGAATAAACTTTAACATTGTCAAACTCTTTTGTGCTTTCAAACCAGGCCTTGAATACATTACAGGTTGCCTCTCCATGTGAGTTATTGGCTAGGCTGGTCACTGACCCCTCAATTAGAAATATTTGCTATATAAGCCTTTGGTTCTGCTCCTGAAGTCAAAGGAAACTACAATGCAGTTTCAAGCTCCTGCAGCAGCCAGTGATGACTCGGTACAGCCAAGCGTACAATGGATATCACCTCCAGATTGGCACTGTTCCATAGTGCCAGAGAGCACTGTGCACCAGGCTGGTAGAATACTGGAAACTCTCTCTAGGATCAACAATGCTGCGACTTGCTCACTGCGTGAAGAACATGCTAAGTGGAGCCATGATACCAGGATACTGTAAGTAAAACTTAAACACAATTGGCATTATGGCTTTCTCGCATGGAGAGATAACATGTAAAGTATTACAAACCTGAAACTTGAAACTATTAATTGCAACTCTGAATCCTTATGCATTAAGTAATACATTAGTTAATATTAAGTACTGTACTTTTATCCTGTACTAAATATATGCCTAATAATTATAACATTATCTTTTCTATTTTGAACCAAGTGCAAAAGTATATTAGACATGTTAGATTCCTAGTAAATTCATTTTCTAAACAGTTAATAAACATGTCTATAGAATAAGGTGGCAATCTCAGCCAGGCTCAGTCAACTTACTATTCTACTCTACTGTGTAGCAAAAATGAGGCTTGCTTGCTAATAATGAGTCTCATATTGAACAGTCAAAATTGTACAATTAAAACCAAAATATAAAAAACCTTTATTCTGTAGTTCTGATCACTCCCACAGCTAAAAACTAAGAAAATTTCCAACTTGGTGTACTAATCCTGAATGAAACCAATTGCCCAAAGGGTGCCAGTTCACCAGGAGCATCTGACAGAGCACATGAGTGCCAATCATTAAACAGCTTGAAATGTGTCTTCAAACAAAGCTAAGTATCTATTGCAATTTCTCTCTAAAAATAAATAACTTAGGAAAAAAAAATACATATATATACTGTTCCCACCAGCTTTTAAAAAGGGGTGCCATCTTTATAGGCACCTAACCTTGCCTACCTCTGTAATCCAATGTCCTCTTTTAAAACCAGGTATTCCAAAATTTTAATTAAGTTTGTTTCTTTCAGAATGAACATTTTATTAACCATATGAAAACTTCATCCAACTTCATGCAGAAGGCCAGCTCCATCTTCCTCCAGTTAAAATAAAATAGAGTTTTACACCTTGTTAGGCAATGACTACAGCCCATGGCCAGCAAGAAGCAGTTACAGAATAGAGATCATCTCCCTTCAACACCCCTTTAAGATTAAAGGTGTAAACTCTTTAAGGGTGAAACAAGATTGATAGATAGATCTGGAGCCTGGCTGGAGATCTACGTGGGCGCTGGAGGCCCCGGGATGACTGCAGAGGTTTCTGCTGTCCGGAGTGAAAACTTCTAAACTTCTAGGAACAGGCTCCTGGATGCTACACTGAAAATTGATAAGTAAAGTAATCAGTCAAAACAACAAACAGCCATCCACCTCATAGCTCCAACAATAATTATGCCAAAGCCTAGCAAGTTAAACTTTGGCATAAGGGGGGAAATGATGTGGGCTATGGGTGGGCCGCTCTTTGTCTCTTCAGAGATAACCTTAACCTAAACTGACTGTCCTGACTTGTGGGTGTGGAAAGGTAAGAGGCTGCAGTCCTGCCCTTTGTGACTATGGCAGCGACTCCAGTCTCAGGAAACAGTTTAACAATGCAAAGTCTATAAACTTTAAATATTCAGGGAAAATGCAAACAAAATGTACTAAAAGCTTATCTAGAATGTATGAAGTCCATGCTAAAAGCTTACCTAGGATGTGGAAGATATATGCTAATTCAGGCCTTTTGAGAACTGAAACAAAAGGACCATTTGGCCTTTCCTTTCTGTATAAAAGGGACTCAAAAATCTTGTTCGGGGCTTGGGTTTGAAACAGAAGGCTCCCGAGTCCAGCCGGTCATCAATAAACCATTATTCCTTCTCAAAATCATTCCTGAGTCCTGGCCTTTCTATACACAAATAATTGAACCTAGTATCAAATTCTACAACAAAGCAATCATAATTATTAGGTAAATAGGTTTAAAAAAAGCTCAGTAAAACACACATAGGACAAAACAGAACAGAAGGATAAACCAGTAGTTTTTAAGTTCAAAACAATTTCCTTACAATTTTTTTGACTTCCAGGTATGCGTTTATATGACATGCTCTTTTAAAGAAACAAAACAAAACAAAACTTTATTGAGGTATCATTTACATACCATACAATTCACTCATTTGGGGTGAATGAGTCAATGATTTGTAAAGCAAATTTCCCCACCTGTACAACCTTCACAGTCATCAAGATTCAGAACATTTTCGTAATCCAAGTATGACCCCCATACCTGTGGACGGTTAGTCCTCTTTCCCACTCCCAGCCATAGGTAACCAGTAATCTACTAATGTCTCTATAGATTTGTCTTTTCATGAAGTTTCATATAAATGGAATTGTGCAGGATGTAGTCTTTCTGTCTAGTTTATTTCATTTAGCATAATGTTTTGGAGGTTCATTTTTGTTGTAATTTTATTATTCTTTAATCATAGTTAAAACTTTTTGATATAAAAAATATTTTTCCTTAAAAATGGAAAATAGCGCTTAAGCATTTAAAGCAGGGGCTCTTATCCAGGTGTCCATGGACCCCCAAGGGGTCCGTAGAAAGATTTCAGAGGGTCTGTGACCTTGAATTGAATTGAATATTCAAAAGAAACATTATTCTTGTGGGGAAGTGTTGGTGCAGGTGTGATATATTTATTAAATAATATACAGTATAGTGTGGACTTAGTAAAGGGTCCATGGTTTTCACCTGACTGGCAAGGAGTCTGGGGAACAAAAAAGTTAAGAACCCTGATTTAAAATGAAATATTGCAAGTCAGTGTAGCTCAGCGGTTGAGCACCGGCTTCCCACATACAGGGTCAATCCCCAGCCCTGGTAACTCAAAAAAAAAACCAAACAAACAAAAATAAATAAATAAAATGCAATATTAAGAATAGAAATTCTGTTTAGAATGAAAATGAAAACCTTATTATGTGTGATCACAAATGGCAAATTCTTGATATATGAATCTTCAAAATTAAAAAAAACCCAAATTTGTTCTCCTTTACTAACTCTGAGAAAGTTCAGAGTGTGTGTGTAAATACGTATATACATATATATATATTAATATAAATGAACATAAAATGGTATCTTCATCAGTTTTTGCTAGGTTATATGCTGTAGTACAAACAACCTCAAGATCTCAGTGGATTATCTACAATAAAGATTTATTTCTTGCTCATGAACCCATCAGCTGTGGCTGAGCTGCAGTTCTGCTCCAGGCTCTGAGTGTGGTGCTGCTTTCTTCTTCATTCTGGAATCAAGACTGAAGGAGTGGCCTCCACCTGGGATATGTCATTCCTCTGGGGATGGGAAAGAACATGAGCTTTGGTGGAAACAGGCAATGGCTCCAGACACTTCTGCCCAGACACATGCTATTATCTAGAGCAAGTCACTGGTCAAACCCATTGGAATGGGGAACTATTTTCCTTGAGAGGCACTAAAATCACCTTGCGATGGAAAGGATGTCTATCAATGCTTTCTTGGGAAGCAAGGGATCATTGGTACAACCATACCATCTACCATAATGCTTTTGTGGGGGAGTAGAACAATTCTGAATAAACAAAATGATTCTTTTTCTACTGAGAATTAAATGCAAACAGGAAAATTTTCCACTAGGTAAGAGATTATCCATGAATATCTGAGATAAATGGAAATGCATTAGTCACGATTACTAACCTCCAATTGGCTCATGAATAGGCAGAGTAAAACCATGCAGATCCTTAAAAGTCTCTGACTGGGCAGCAGATCTCTTTTGGATTTTTAGCTACAACGTTCATTTATCAAGAAGTTGCCCCCCCCCCCCCCCCCTTTTTTAGACCTATAAGATAAAAATGTGAATACTTGAAATTCTGTCACAGTAAATGTCAAAATGGGTTTTGTTGTTTGTTCCTTTATCAAAGCCTCTGTTTAGCCATTTGTCTCGCTTCTGTTCCTCCAACACCCTAAGTGTTTTCATCCTTGGGCCTGATTGGTTCCCCTCCAGGGATCCTCTTCCTTCAGTGTTGCACCTGCTGACTCTTCCTCACATTGTCTCTTTAAAGATGCCATCCCTTACTACTCTATGAAAAGCATTTATTTCTCCTCACTCCTTTAACCCCTCCCTTTAGCAATCCCTTCCAGTTTCTCCCGAACTTACTCCCTTGTTTATCACGATTTTTTCCTATTTGGAATCGTCACCTGATTTTCCTAATATTTTTATTTTTATTTTTTGCTGCAAAAAGCTTTATTGTTTATGTTTGATTCAGGGCTTGTTAGAAGGCTGCAAGGTGGCTGGAAGGAGGGGCTCAGGCAGAAGCCTGGGTGCCAGGGGAGCACAGAGGGGCCCCCACCAATTCCCCCAGTGGCCTCTAGTGGCCTCTGGGTTCCCAAGGCTCCTAGTCAGTCTTGAGGGTCTCTTCAGAAATTCTTTTTAAACTTGTCGGTGTGACCGGATGTTAAGGCAACTCAACCCTTGCCCTGGAGAATATCTATAAACATGGGATTTTGGTTTAGGAGATTAGTTTTAATTTACCGTAGGCCAGGATCCATTTTAGTCGTTCCTCTTAAGGGCACAGTCAACTGATTGAGCTGCGTGGAAATCATTTCAGACTGTTTATTTATTTTATGGTACCAAAGCTGGGAAACGAGCCCGGGACCTCGTGTGTGGGAAGCCCACTGAGCCACATCGGCTGCCCTGAGTTGGTTTTTTCATCAGTTTGCTTGTTTTGCTTTTTAGGAGTCATCGGGGACCAAACCTGGGACTGACCTCCTGTGTGGGAAGCAGGTGTTCAGCCACTTGGGCCACATCTGCTCCCTGGATTATCACTGACAGATATCTTTGGTCATTGGTGGATTTTAGCGTTCATGACTTTAAATATTTTTAATGTGTGATTATGTGGCCTATTACTGAGTACACATATGAACTATAGCAGTATGTTGGAGAACATGCTAAACTAACGAGGGAGCCTCACCTATCTTGCAGCCTTAGTTCTTCTTCTCTTGTCCTTGCTTACGTAGACAGTAATCTTTACCGAGGTGATTAAAAACAGTGATTTGTGTGTATGGCTGAGAATAGTTTAAAAAAGTCCCTAAAAGAAACACAAACACTAAAAATCTGAAATTTACCTTTTGCTTACCTAAAGTAGTCAAAAGGACTTTATTTTTATTTTTCCTGGGTTTCATGAGAAAACTGTGGTTAAAAAATTAATGGACAATTTCCATTAATCAAAAGTATATCCTTTATCTTACTTAAATATATCTTTTTAAGCTTTTAAAAATGATTTTTTACTATAGAACATTTTCATGCATACAAAATACATAAATACATGTATCTGTATTTTTATCTCTCTAATAGCTATATTATATGGCTATCTATATAATATCTATAGTAAAAAGCAGAGGTGAACCATAGCTCACAGGGCAAATCTCGCCTGCTGCGTATTTTTTAAATAAAAGCTTTATTGGTACACAGCCACACCCATTCATTTTTGGATGGCCTATGGCTGCTTTCACACTACAATGGCAGAGTTGAGTAGCTACAGCAGAGACTTTCTGGCCCATAAAGTGAAAAATATCTACTGTCTGGCCCTTTGCATTAAAAAGTTTGCAGGCTGCTGTTACAGAGAATAATAAAATGTTTATCTATATACCCACATTCAACTTAAGAAGTAAAACACAGCTAATAGTTTGACATTCCTTGTGTGTCTCTCCTCAAGATGATCTCTTTCTCCTGCTTAAAAGCAACTGATAACCTGAATTTTATGTTGATCATTCGTTTGCTTTTCTTAAAAGTTTGTGCTACATATGTGTCTTTAAATAATGTCTTTTAAGGGTTTATGTATACTTGGATCTTGCATGTTTTAGGACTTTTAAAAAATAATGCCATCCTGTAGGAATTCTTCCATTAATTTTTTTTTTTGAGATTTATCCAAGTTGTTGCATAAAGTTGGTGTTGATTTTTACTGCTATATATAGCCTTATATACATACATATGCTACAATTTATTCATTTTTCTGTTTCTAGTATTCTCTAATTTCCAACAGGGTGGCCTTAAATGCACATGTACTTCCTCAAATTTTGTGTATTACGTAGCCATATATTACCACAGAAATTGATTTTATTCTTGCTTTAGATTTCTAATTAATTTCCTGGGTCACTGAGAAGGCGAATTCAGTGACAACATCCAGGGATCAGCTGCGTATACTAATGTAAGTTCCACTACATTAGGCAGATAGGTCAAATGCTGGTTCCTCTGCTTGGTAGCTGTTATAATTTGAACAAGTGCCTTAACTTGGTTTCTTGTATGAAAACAAGGAGTAAAAGAATACCTATTCAATAGCACTGCTATCTGGTTAAAAAGAGGGAAATACAACACGTACTCTACATTTGTAGTAAGGTTTACCTAAGATACTTGTGCCTTTAGCACATTTTTTGGAACATCTCAAGTAACCGATATGTGCATCGCATTTATTATTCTTTTTATCCTCTTCATGATCCTCCATGATCCTAGGTGAGGAGATTACAAGTGAGAAAACTGAACCTCAGAGAAGTAACGTGACTTGACCAAGTTCTCACAGCTACTATACATCTAAACTTGGATTAAAATTGATCTCTGCCTGATGACAAACACTTTTTCTTTTACTATACCATATACATATATACTTTTTTCTTTCGACAGAGAAAATTATGTCAAACGAGATTAAATGTTGTATTCCCCTCTATAGAACAGGAGAGAGAATTGGCTTTCTCCTCCCCATCACATTTCAACTATGTTCCACAGAAGGCCTTTCTCATTTTTTATTATTATTATAAGCAGGCAGATTGGAAGGATTTGTAAACTAAAACACAGCTGCTAAGTATAAATTTAGGCTTATCAAGATGAGTGTCCCTCTTAACAACATGGTTTCTCAAACTCCTTCCACATTAAGTTGCTTTTTTACCAGATGTCTCTTGGTGTGCGTGTTTCTTGTACATCAGCAATTTTATTTGCATGCCCTTTTCATGCCACTATTCTGATTTATCACACTTCTCACATTGATTTTTTTCCCCCTCTCTACTTGTAAAAGAAAGTAGCTGTTTGTGCACAGATGGTGGATGCTATTTAGTATTATCAGAGTAATTCATGTTAAATTTATGAGCTGTTCCTGAGTAGCATTTTAGTGAGGGGCATTAAGGAAGGACAGCTCAAAGGGAGGTCATAACTCATCTTTTAACCTGTTTCTTTTGGTGTTTCTCTCCTGACAACTCAAGTATTGGCAAGCTGTTTAAATTTCAGCTCTATATTTTGCTGACTTCAATAGTGGAACTTTGCACCCATCTAATAGAGGTAAGGGAGCAGGCACATACATTTCCCATAAATTATTGGAGGTTATTGTTAACTAATAACAAAATGAATGAGTGGAAGTGAGGGTGAAATATATTAATGGTGATTCTTTCCTTCCTTCCACTTTTGCTTCCTTCTACAAATTTTTATTGAGTAGAGAAATGCTTATTATGGTATTATCTGAATACTCTTGCTTATAATAAAACAAGAGTAACTACAAGGAAAACGTACTCTTAATTTATAAGTGACATCATCAATAAATTCCAATATCACGTTGACACAATCCTAATGTCCACTTTTTTCAGTAAAGTTATTTAAATGATGCCACTTCCAGTGGATGTGTTGATTTACAGTAAGGATAAAAGACAATGGTTTCCAGCAACAAATTGGGCTTATTTTTTCTATTATTCATATTCACGTATCAGCCTAAAACCTTCCTAAGGCTTTGCTTGATTGTTTTGGTTGTTTGTCTGTGTATGTCTCACTATACTTACTAGCTATAGAAAAGGCATTAAATGTTATTTAAGAAGAAAAATTTGCCATGTAGATAACTTCCCTTATTTATCTTTAGTCTTTTGAAGAAAAAAAAGAAAAGATGTATTTTCAGTATTTAAAAGACCTTAAAGATATTGGGCATATATCCAAATGTCAGGAAGGAAGGAAGGAGGGAGGAGTGAGGGAGGAAAGAGAGAAGAAAGAAGAGAAGCAAGCAAGCATGCGTGCTCCTGTTATTGTGGAGGCTAGACCTTTGGTTGGAAAGAATTTAATGATCCATTCCTGAAACACATCAACCACAAAAGGTTAAATGGAGTCCTTTTTGGTTAATTGCTTCTTCGGATCTTGTAACACACTTATTTTCTTCAGTCATTCATGTCCATATGTAGATCTTTTAAGTATTGTCAGTATATTTTCTTTCCTTTTTAAAAAGTGAATATAAAACACTTTGGATAGTCAGTTTTATTGAGGTTCTAAGAATGTTTTTGAGTGATTCATAGTAATTTAAATCCTTTGCCTGAAATCTTGGATGTTGCTAAATTTCAGCCTGTAATTTTCTTCCTTTGCTAGATATTGAAGCATATTTTTATAATACCACATTACACTCATTTGAATTGTGAGCCTTTGTAAAGTCATGCAGATCTTTCCCACTCTACAAAAGGATGCATTTTAAGCAGAAGAAATAGAAGGCTAAATTATGTAGTAGGTAAAAGGAGTAGGCTGTGGTAAATTGGGAGAGTAAGTACAAAGAACCCCAAAGCACATGGTGTATGCAATGTCAGTAAAATTTAAAATATGCTTGCCAGTCAAATGAAAATTTGTTTGATTTTTAATGTTTTTTTCCAAAGATGGGAAACTATTAATATGAAATGTTTATTGAGAGATTTTTGTACATGTGAATTGCACACTTATTTGGAAGCTTTGAATTCTGATTATTCATATCTGCTTAATATTCTATTGTGCCAGCATTCCATCATTTTGACAATCCCATTTCCATGGGATTTCATACATTTTTTTTTAAACAAATCAATTTTATTGATACATATTAGTAAACCATACAATTTATCCAAAGTATGCAATCAGTAGTATTTTGTATTATCATGTAGTTGTGCATCATCACTTCAATTGTTACTAGAGCATTTCATTTTAGTAATAATAATAATAAAAAATAGACAAACAAGAAAATTCCTCACCTCTTAATCTCTCTATGCTTCCACCACTGTACATAGCTGCTATTTCTGGCTATTCTATCCAAAATGTATAATCAATGGCTTTTAGTATAATCACAATGTTATACATTCATTATCTCAAAAATTTTAGACAATTTCATTACTCCAAAAATCAAGTCTCCATACTCCTTAGTATTCCTTCCTTAGACCTACATAACCACTAATCTCATTTCATCTTTATAAATTGATTTATATTTACATTTTACATAAATCATACAGTATGTAGTACTCTGTGTCTGGTCTCCTGTACTTAGTATAGTGGTTTTTGTTTTTTGTTTTTGATATTAATATTTGTAATATTAAATTTGTTCAGCTTTAAAGAAAAAGAATCTCATATATGCAATTCTATGTATATTAATATTTCACATAATGTATTTATATTTCACATAATATACTTACTTCATAATAGGGCAATCGTATACTATTTGTCCTTTCGTGTCTGGATTGCTTCTCTCAACATAATGTCCTCCAGGTTCATCCATGTTATCATATTGTCCATAACTTCATATCTTCTTACTGCTGCATAATATTCCATCATGTGTATACATCACAATTTGCTTCCTGGGTTATTTCCAACTTTTGACTGTCATGAATAACACTGCTATGAACACTGGTGTGCAGATATCTATTCATTCACTGCTCAAGGTTCTTCTGGATATATACCTAGTAATGGTAATGCTGGGTCATATGGCAAGTCTATATTCAGATTTCTTAGGAACTGCCAAATAGTACTCCACAGTGGCTGTACCACTCTACATTCCCACCAACAGTGAGTAAGTGTTTCTATCTCATCATATCCTCTCCAACATGTATAATTTTCTGACTTTTTAGTAGTGCCCATTCCAATAGGTGTGAAATGATATCTCATTGTAGGTTAGACTTGCATTTCCCTAATCACTAGTGATGTTCAACATTTTTTCAAGTGTTTTTCACCATTTGTATTTCTTCTTTGGACAGTTGTCTTTTGCCCATTTTAAAATCAGCTAGTTTGTCTTTTTATTGTTGAGTTTTATAATCTCTTTATATATCCTGGATATTAAACCCTTATCAGGTATGCAATTGCCAAATATTTTCTCCCCTTGAGTCAGCTGCCTTTTCACCCTTTTGGCAATATCCTTTGAGGGGCAAAAGTGTTTAATTTTGAGGAGGTCACAGTTATCTATTTTTTCTTTTGTTGCTCGTGCTTTGGGTGTAAGGTTTAAGAAACTATAGCCTACAAGATCTTGAAGATGTTTTCCTACATTTTCTTCTCAGAGTATTATGGTTATTGTTTTTATATTTAAGTCCTTAATAATTTTGAGTTAATTTTTGTATAAAGTGTGAGATAGGGGTCATCTTTCTTTATTTTGGATATAGCTATCCATTTCTCCCAACACCATTTGTTGAATAGAGTGTTCTGGCCCAGTTGGGTGGTCTTAACAGTCTTGTCAAAAATCACTTGACTGTAGAAGCAAGGGCCAATTTCTGAGTTCTCAATTTGGTTTCATTGGCCGATCTGTCTGTCTTAATGCCAGTACCAAGTGGTCTTTACTACTGTAGCTAAGTAATACACTTTAAAGACAGGAAGTGAGAGTCTTCCAACTTCATTCTTCTTTTGAAAGACTTTTTTTTTTTTTTTTTGTTATTTGGGGCCCCTTACTCTTCCAAATGAATTTAATTATTGGCTTTTCAATTTCTGCAAAAATGCTGTTGGGGTTTTTATTGGGATTGCATTGAATCTGTAAATCAGTTTGGGTAGAATTGACATCTTAATGATATTTAGTCTTCCAATCCATGAACACAGAATGTCTTTCCATTTATTTAAGTCTTCTTCGGTTTCTTTTAGCAATGTTTTGTAGTTTTCTGAATACAGGTCCTTTATGACCTTGATTAAGTTTATTCCTAAATATTTGGTTGTTTTAGTTGCTATAATAAATGGAATTTTTTTTCTGATTTCCTCCTCGGATTGCACATCAATAGTGTATAGAAACACTATTGATTTTTGTGTATAAACTTTGTGTCCCATCACTTTGCTGAATTTGTCTATTAATTCTAGTAGCTTCGTTGTGGCTTTTTTAGGGTTTTGTAGATATAGGATCATGTTATCAGTGAATAGTGAAAGTTTTACTTCTTCCTTTCCTATTTTGGTGCTTTTTCTTTATCAAGCCTAATTGCTCTAGCTGGAACTTCTAGCACAGTATTGAATAATAATGGTGACAGTAGGCATCCTTGTCTTGTTCCTGATCTTGGTGGGAAAGCTTTCAGTTTTTCACCATTGAGTACAATGCTAGGTGTAGGCTTTTCATATATACACTTTACTATATTGAGAAAGCTTCCTTCTATTCCTATCTTTTGGAGTGTTTCTATCAAGAAAGTGTACTGTATTTTGTCAAATGCCTTTTCTGCATCAATCGAGAAGATCATGTGATTTTTCTTCAATTTATCGATGTGGTTTATTACACTAATTAATTCTTCTCTCTGTCCCTCACTCTCCTAGGAGTTGTGAAGCACTGTCCTGGTCTGCTAACCTCCAAAGTGGGTCCCTTGGGCAGCTTTTGGCTCTTTCTCTGTTGTTTTTATAAGAGTGCTGAGCCTTCTCTTCCTAATCCCATACCATCTTGCAACAATCCATATATATTTTTAAAATTCTCTTTTAACTATATAACTTTGAGTTAAAAAAAAAATCAAATGTAATTCAAAGTCTTTTGTCAAAATGGCCCTGGACAACTCTTTTGACTAATCATAATGTCTGAACATAGTAAGAAACATTATGATAATATGATACAATATAATTGCTGATGTTATTGATTTTACCTTTTTTTTTCTGATTACAAAATAATATGTTGATATTAGAATATTTAGAAAGTTTGGAAACCTTCATAGAAATATTATATTTTACATTAATCCCAATGTTTAGAATAATGACTTTAACATTTTCTTGTATAGCTTTTAAGTTTTCTAATTTTCTCACCCTCATATATACACACATTGAAATCTAGGTTGTATACAAAATTAATACCTGCTAATTTCTCTTAATAACATACAATGAAACTTTCTCCAAGTTACTAGATATTTCCTTACATACACACATTAGAATCTGTGTTGTATACAGTATTTATACCTGCCATTTTCTCTTAATCATATACAGTGAAACTTTTCCCAAATTACTAGATATTTTCCTAAAACATTACTTTTAATCACTTTATTATATTCTATCATATGGATACACCTTATTGTATACCATCAGAGGGATAAGTCATAATTAATTTCACTAAACTTTTGTTTTAAGATGTTTCTTGCCTCTACATTTTTGTATGTCTGGTTAACCCAAGTGGAATTTGTCTTCTACTCCAAGGTCCACATCATGCCTAAATGGAGCTTTTCCTTTCACAAATCTTTTCTGCGGGAACAATAACTGAACCTTCTTACTCTGCCCAATCATTGCTCTTGTCTTTTCAATTATTGTGCCTTACCATAATATTTCTTCTATTATTGCAGTTAAAGGCCACATAAATGCTTTATTTTAGTTCAAAAAATTAAACTGCTTGAGGCAAGAGCCTTTAGAGTAGTACTCTGGATGTTATGATGTTTCAAAAGCATTTATGTTGATTTATTTTAAAGGTAAAAGAAGTCTATATTATGATTTCATCCTTTTACTATAGTAATGCATTTAGAAATTGTATTATTTTAGCATTTGATCTGAGAGAGATTTTGGAGACTATCAAATTCAACTCTTGATTTCACGTAGACCTGTTAAATTAATTGTTCAAGGTTACCTGGTTAGTTAATAGCAGAGACAGGACTAGAACTCATTTTTTGTCTTCTAATGATTTTTCTACACAGGACTGATCAACACTGTTGCTAAAGTAAGATAAGCTTTGCTGTAGATTTAATCTCCAAGTGTGTCAGTTCACTTTAGTTGTTTTTATAACAGCAGGCAAAAATTTTTTAAAAAAGATTTATTTAATTAATTAATTTCTCTCTACCCCCTTGTTGTTTGTATTTGCTGTGTTTGTTTGTTGTGTGCTGGTCTTCTTGTTTTTTTCTTTTAGGAGGCACCAGAACTGGAACTGGGACCTCCCATGTGGGAGGGAGGTATCTAATTGCTTGAGCCACCTCCACTCACTGCTTTGTTGTATCTCTCATATTTTCCTCCGCGTGTCTCTTGTTGTGTCATCGTGTTTCGCCAGTTTCACTGTGTTGCTTGTCTTCCTTAGGAGAACCAGGAACCAAACCCAGACCTCCCATGTGGTAGGTGAGAGCTCAATCACTTGAGCCATATCAGCTTCCCAGCAGGCAAAACTTTTGATTCTAACAGCGATAGCCTTATTTTTTGAAATACAGAGTTGGAGAATAAGTCATTATTACTGCAGAAATGACTCAAATGTCCTAGTGACATTAGCTTTATCTTTGCATATGAGTGACACAGTATTTATACTTAAATTTACTCTATATTAGCCTTTTGTTTCCTTTTAATTTTTATTTAAAAAGAAATACATAGCCCTTCCCTTCCCATTCTTCCTTTTCCTTTATTTAAAAACAAAAATTTGAGGTGATAACCAGTGAGGCCAAGGAAGTGGCTGGTAGGATTGAGGCAGAGGTGGTGAAGCTGAGGAGATGACGTTGCCTTGGCCAAGGTGTCCGGGCAGGGCAGGGAGCGGGGCTGGTATGACATACAGGGAGACTGAGTGAACCAGTAAATAGATTCAGGATAATGGGAGCCAGGCTTTTCCTATTGGAGAAAGAGGTTACAAATATGGAAAGGGAGAAGGCCAGATTAGTGGTTTTGAATTAGAATTGGAGGTGTCAGTCTTAACTCAAGATATTTAACATCTGTTTTTCTCCCTCCCTCCCTTGCTCTATCTCTCTGTCATCTGTCTACCTAGATCTATGTAGTTTGTGTGTATTTATTATGCACATATATTGTGTTTGTATTATATATATGTTTCCTAGCACTTATATCTTGATTTCCATATAAATCTCTACAAAGGAACCAGAGCTCCTTGAGAAATGTCTCATTCCAAAAACTAGAGTGGGAAAAATACCAGATTAGCCTGAATCTTATGTCAGAAAGTAAAGGAATGTACAGAGAATGATGAAGACATATCCAAAAAAACAAACAACAAAAAAACACAAAACACAGATGCCAGCCTGAAGGGACTCCTGTCAACCAAATTTGGAACTGTTTGAACAACAAAATAAATTTTGATATTAATGGATTATAACCCACTGAGTAAAATAGAAATTCCTGAGTCCATGTTCATGTAATTAAATGAATGAGTAAATAAATACTCATTCATCCTTCCTCATAGGAAGCTTGCTAATGATATCTAAATTGAAAAAATTTAAAAGTAGCAATTTATGTTATTTTAGCATAAGAAAAGTAACAAGAGAAAAATAGCTGAGAGAATTCTAAATTTGCATCTGCGAAGTACAAACTGGTAATGGGAGTACTGGATCAGGGAATGCTGCTTTTGTTTTGTTTGTTTTTAAGCCTTGTAGAAGGACTTGACTTTTCCTAACTATAAACATTTTTATTTTGAAATAATTTCAAAATCTAGTATTAAGAGCAATTTATTTTTATTCACAACCATGCCATGTAGAGAATTATAGTTACTTTTTTGCTCTTCTACAGCTTTTGTTTTCCTGAGAGTTCAGAAATCCTTTTTTTTTCAAAAATTTTTTTTCAAAAATTTTTTTTTTTTTTTAAGGAGGTATCAGGGATAGAACCCAAGACCTCTTACATGGGAATACATGGGAAGCACTTGATTACAAGTGGCAAGTGAGGGACTTTAAGGTTCTAAGTCTTTTTAGTTTTAATAGTTTATCAACTAACCCTTCTGGTTTAGCTCTATGTGCACATCTATGTCCATGGTTCCTGGTCCTTCTAATTCCTGAGCCCTTATGGGATTCTCTATCATAAGTGCTTGATTCCTCCTATTTTACTATTCTCTTGTTGGTTTAGTTTTCAGCTTTCTCTTCACTGCTATTTCAGTTATCCCTTGACAGTCAGATTCCAGTTTCTAAAAAATAGACATATCTCATTTGTGATAGTTTCTTCATTATAACCTTGAGAGTCTATGGCATTTGTTTGTTTCTTTTTGACTGTCACTTTTTGGGATATATTTTAAGAGGAAACATAAAAATACATGTTCAATATACTCTATCAAATCAGAATTCCAATCATCTGTTTGATTCTTGACATATTTCACTAATATTGGTGATGCCTAAGAAAAGTATGATTGTTACTACTTTTTTATTGATGTTGACTTTTGTGTGTTTTTTTTCATTAGGATGCTTCATTGATGGACATGAATTCTTTCAGCCCTGTGATGCCAACATCCCCTTTATCAATGATAAACCAAATCAAGTTTGAAGATGAGCCAGATTTGAAGGATCTCTTCATTACAGTTGATGAACCTGAAAGCCATGTTACTACAATTGAAACTTTCATTACTTATAGGATCATTACTAAGGTAAATATCTAAGGAACATTTTCTTGAATATAGCTGCTATCTTTGAAATTTTGGAAATGCTTCTTATTCATTATAATTCTCAGCATTACAGAATCTTAGTGGAATTGCTATTTTTTCCACCATTTTGAATAAGACATTATATTTTATCTGTTATTCACTTGTTTTCTAGGAAGTAGTGAAATTCAAATTAACTTAAGAAATAGTATCTTATTTTATAGTGGTTATGCTTTTTAGAATAAGAACACTTCACTTTTTAGTTTTAAAAGTTCTAACTAAGTACCCTTGGAAAAGAAGAGATTCAGGTTGCTAGTAAGGAAAATAACTAATTAAAAACAACATAATATTTTGTACTAATATTTCTTATGAAGATTACAAAAATAAATTTTATTTAATTTTCAGATAGGAGCAAGTGACTATTATATCTTAAATATAATATACTGTTACTTGTCTAGGGCAGAGGGAGATTTTGAACCCTAGTCTCCTTAATCCTAGGCAAAGGTCTGCAAAAAGACAATTTATCTCCTGCAAAATAAAGCAAACAAATAGTATAACCTGTGTTTTCTTTAAAGAAGTCTTTATACAATGGCAGCCTTCAATAATTGTTCATGAAGCCTCACCCTAGCCCTGTATGGTTCATAAATGGACATCACCTTTGTAGCTCAAAAGGTTCTAGACTGTCTTCCTTATAATCACTTCTTCTAATGCAGTTTCCACACTCTTGCTTACTGTTTCTTAAACATGCATTAATCTGATCTTTTCACCCAAATACTTAAACTTTTTCCTTGGCTACTCATTTCCTACAGAACCAAGTGCCGGACTCCTTTATAAGACACACAAAGAGCTGTTCAGGCTGGTGCCAACCTACGATCTTACTCCCTGCATTTAATACCCTGCTCTCCACTTACATAGAACAACTTCTATTCTCCGAATATTCTACGGTCTTTCTGGTTCTCATGACTTTGCATGTACTTTTCTTTTCTTCCTTGTATTTTCTTTACCATCTCATATAGAAGAACTCCTATTTATTTTTTCAAGACACAACTCAAAGGTTGGCTCCCTGTGAAGACTTCTCTTGTTCTTCCCTGGCCCCAGCTGAAGTTATCCTCTTTCCTCTTTTCTCATAGTGTTCTAAATAAACCCTTATAGAATGCAAAGCACTGGAATCAGTATAGCAAATGAATTGAAAGCATGTAGTTAGTCCCTCTAACCCTCAGTTATTTTGAATTTATAAAACTGAGATGATGATAAGACCTATTTCTGTAGATTTTCCAGAAGAATTGATTTAGGGCAAGTAATCTATATAAAGCACTTAGCAAAGTACTTACTGAACATGGGAAGTATTCAGTAATTGCCATTTACTCATCTATGAATTCATACCTATGTTTTTATTTATTTATCTTAGGAGTCCATAAGTATCTCAGAGATGATAACTGTGTCTTTTTTATTGGAATCATAATTCCAAACACAATGCTTAAGACATAGTAAGCAAACAGTTTAAGTTTTGGTGAATGAGTGAGTGAAGGAATTTATAGTATCATAGTCATTTCAAGAGGTGGCGGAACAAGACAACGTGAGGTTGAATCTTTATTCTTCCTCTTTTTGACAGTGTATCCTGGTATTTAATTAACTTCTCAACAACTTTGTTGCCTCATTTAACAGAACTACCTCATGGAATCATTGTGAAAATTAAAAGTGTTTGTACATGTATACTGGTAAAAACAGAGCCAACTTTCTCCTAATTGCTGTTATAATTATAATCCTCCATTATCATTTCCTTCCTAACAAAGAGTTTGTGAAACTGAATTATTTCCCTATCATTTGCTTCTTTCAGAAAGATACACATAAGCCATTCAATAGATTTCATTCTGATCATAGATACACAAGTCTTAGTTATCCATATGTACATCATACTTTAAATCAACAGCTCTTGTTATAGCAGTATTAATAATAATACAAAGCATAAAACTGCCTAACATTTTATTGTGTGCCAGGCAGTATTCTAACCCTTTATACATATTAACTCATTTAAGCTCTGCAATCTTATGAGGTAGATATTTTGATTGCTTCTCCCGTCCCCATTTTATGAATGAGGGCACTGAAACTCAGCAGCTTACCAAAGGTTACACAGCACAGTACTTGGCTGAGCTGAGATTTAAACCCAGATAGTTTACTTTCATACTGGAATTTTGCTATTATTTTTTTGGGTGTCTGTATATGGATATAGAAAACTGTGTTTTAGTTTAAATGTTACAAACTAAATTCCTTTGTTCTACTTCTCATTACTTTAAGTACATCCTAGTATATAGATTATACCTATATATACTGAAATAAGCATTGGAGATACAAATATAAAAATAGTAGATTAAAATTATCTTATCAAAATGTAGTGTGTGTGTGTATATATATGAGAGAGACATATATACATTGACAGTCTACTTAAGAATGACCCAACTATAAATAAATTGTATAAAGAAAACCATGGTCTGGACATCAGTTCCCCTCATGGAAAATTACCCTTTATTTCCAAGTTAGAATACCTGAGGAGACTGCCTTCTCTTTTGGAGATTAGAGGATTAGAGATGTGCCTTCCCTTAACACCTATAGAAGCAAGAACTAAGAGGTTTAACAAGTGACTTTCCTACCATATCCTCTTTGTGAAAACATACCCTTAGGTGCCTGCTACCATGCAAGTAGGGAGGAAGGTGTGTCCTTGATTGGCTTAATTGACTACTGGGATTCATTTTCTCTCAAAAACAGTTCTCTAAATCCTCAGAGCTTAGAATAACTGTTTGCACTTGATAAAATATTGGTATTTTTTGAATGAATGTGTCAAAACCCACCCCCTGCCCTACCTCTTCTGTTGTTGTCAGCAGCACGGGAATCTCTGTTTCTTTTTGTTACATCATCTTGCTGTGTCAGCTCTCTGTGTGTGCGGCGCTATTCCTGGGCAGGCTGAACTTTCTTTCATGCTGGGCGGCTCTCCTTACAGAGCGCACTCCTTGCACGTGGGGCTCCCCTACGCGGGGACACCCCTGCATGGCAGGGCACTCCTTGCGCACATCAGCTCTGCGCATGGGCCAGCTCCACACGGGTCAAGGAGGCCCGGGGTTTGAACCAGGGACCTCCCATATGGTAGATGGACGCCCTAACCACTGGGCCAAGTCCACTTCCCAATAAGTATTTTTTAATGTTTTGTGTTTATATATATATATATATATATATGAATGTGTGTATTTGCTTATAGTCACACACACCAACTAGTTACATATATTGGTAAACTTTTTCTACAAGATATAGTTTCCTGTTTTTACCATTTCCACAACTTCTATCATTTTGTGTAATACTTAACTTTCTGTAGGTTTTATGAACAATTTCTTGTGCTTCTACATCTCATCTCATTCCCATACTCCATGCCCCATTTTTCCCCACTAAAAAGGAAACATTTTGGCAAGATATATGTTATTCTTAGCATTCATTTTAAAAGAGTCAACTTGGAAAGTATGCTTTTCATGAGCCTTATTTCATGACAGTTAAGATAGCATCTATGGGAAGCAGATGTGGCTCAAGCAATTGGGTGCCCATGTACCATATGGGAGGTCCCGGGTCTGGTTCCTGGTGCCTCCTAAAGAAGACAAATCGATGCAATGAGATGATGTAATAAAGAGACGCAATGAGGAAACACAGTGAGAGACACAACGAGCATATGAGGTCCTGGGTTTGGTTTCTGGTGCCTCCTAAAAAAGATGAACACACACACAGATCACACAATGAACAGAGAGCAGACAGCGAGCACAAAACAATGAGGTGGGAGAAATAAATAAAATAAATCTTTAAAAAAAAAGATAACATCTTATGACTTGAACTGCTTAATTTTACAATTGTGTCGATCTGTGTAGGTGATTGATATTTCAGGTGAGTGTGAAATATATATATATGTTATTTCATCTTTACCCCTCCAGGAAAATCTCAACCATGATACTATTGTTTTTAATTTTTAATTTGCAAATGTTCAGGTAAATAGGATATTGGTGGGAATAATGTGTTTTCTTGTGAGAAGTTAGTGTGCATTTGATAATCCATGCTTTTGTATTTGGCTTGGGATTCAAGCAATAGAAGTGAGGTTGAAATTTGCCCCCATGTTTTCTCTTTGCCATATGTGTTGGCATAGATTTTTGGTTTGTTGAGAACATATATTTTAATGCATTTGCTTAATTTTTAGGAGTTTATGCATACAACTCTAAATAAAATTCCTTGAGAAATGACAGGGAGATCGTCTTTTCACATAAAATAGCCACTAATAACATTTTTAAAACCATGGTAAAATCATTCTGTAAAATGTTAGAATTTTCATATACTGTATCAAATTTTAGCAAAGCAATTCATTTGAGCAAATTCCAGGAAAATATTTTTCTCACTTACATTTAGGTTATTTTCCAAATTGTAAAAATAGGACTTTCCTCAAATTCTGAATTCTAATCATCTTGAGGAAAGAAATATATTTGAAACCTAAATTCAGAACATACTTCCTTGTCAGTGAGAAAGTCATGGCAAAGATGATAGAAGTTAAAATCTTGTGGAAGGCAGATGGCTGTTGTATGACAGACTTTTCAGTTTGGATTTTAAATCTGAGCATGTTGTTTGCTTTCTTTCTGGAAATACTGAAAAGTTTGCTTCACTTCATTTGCTACATGGGTAGATGACTGCAAAAAAATGTACAGGCTGACAAACACTGAATAATGAGGTTTTATTAATTTTTTTAGAGACCCATTTATTTCTGAATGTCTAAAATAACATTAGACAAATGTCTTCTGTCTTATATTACATGTGTTGTTGTTTTTCCCTTCTTTCTCCAGACATCTCGTGGGGAATTTGACTCCAGTGAATTTGAAGTTAGAAGGCGTTACCAAGACTTCCTTTGGTTGAAGGGAAAACTTGAAGAAGCACACCCTACCCTGATTATTCCAGTAAGCTTATACTTTTTTAAAAAATAGAATAGCTGCCATTTTGTCTTGTAAATCTTCAGGATGCCTAAAAACTAATTTCAGACCTGAAAATTCAGTGTAATTCCTTTATCTTAGAAACATTTGTTTCTGTTTCAATCTATTGCAGACATTTTAAATATTGTTATTATTTCTAAGTTTTGGTCCTAGCACTATGAAATTTTTAAAAATGATTTTCATAGGAAATGAACATATGTTCGATAATCTTTTAAAAATGAAATAGGGTGTAGAATTTCTTGTAAACCTGTGGAACATAATTCTCAGATACCTTTTTTTTCCCTCAGCCATTGCCAGAAAAGTTTATAGTGAAAGGAATGGTGGAACGCTTTAATGATGAGTTCATTGAGACACGCAGGAAGGCATTGCACAAGTTTTTGAACCGAATTGCTGATCACCCAACTTTAACATTTAATGAAGACTTCAAAGTTTTTCTTACTGCACAAGCTTGGGTAAAGACTTTTGATATATACTTACAATCCTTTAGTATTTTATGTATATAATTGGTTGAATGCTGCTTCTTCAGGCAGTGGTATCTTTCAATTAAGATGGATTTCTTTTTTTTTTTCTTTTAAAGATTGGAGAGAGATCCTTTAGGTATAACCCTGTGTCAATTCTATGAGTAGATATTACAGAAAACTATCCTCCATACATGCAAATACTCATAGTTCTTTTGATTGATGAATATTTTTTAATATCAGGGTGCTACCTGTATATATAGCCAATACTGAACATATACAAATATATTTCTTTTATTGATATTGATATTGAGTAAGAATTGGTCAGGGCATTTCAAATGATAACAGTCTTTATTAAATGAGTGGATGGACAGAGAGAGAAAGAGAGAGGGAGAGAGAAACAGAGAAGGAGAGAGAAAATACAATCTCCTTACTTTTCCTTCAGTTACCTAATGTGAAGGGTCTAATCTCTAGTATAGAAAGCTTAGATGTTTCTCTTTTTTTTTTTCTCTCTTTTTTCTTATGAAGTTATAGCTCAGTAAGAAAGATAATGGATAGGCCAGAGGGTAGTATTAAACAATTACTGACTGGTTTTGAGTTTTCTATCTCTCAGTTTTCACCAAAATGGTAGAAGCAAAAAAGTGGTTCATCTCCATTTTGACAGATAGTCCTGCTGCCTGTAAGCCTGTGTGGCTTATGGGAAATGAGTTTTTGTGGCCTGACTCCAGAGCCTTAGAAGCTGTTAGAAACAGTCTCTCTAGTCAGCAGCTACACAGCTTGCCAGGTGAGACTTGAGCTGTCTCTGATGATGTTACTTTGTCAAATGGTGCCCACAGCACCCCTGGCTGGCTGGGTTGTCAGGTCAAGGATGGCATCTGTTATTGTTTGCACACAAAATCATACGGACTTGGAAATAAGCATGTTTACTTTATATATATATATATACACATAAATATATATATTTCTTTATTATCATCAGGAAGTAGAATCTGGAGAAAGATGAACTGTATGTTATTTAATATTTGGGTTAGTTATGGATAATATTTTTTTCTGTATTTTATGTAGCCAACAATGTTATTAATAGATTTTTTTTCTTGTGTGTAGATTTTCAACTTCTTTTTGACCCAAAACTATGTTTTACAAGTGCTACAGTCATCATCAAACCCCATGTCCTCTTTTTTTTTAATGCTACCATACTTCTGAAGAGATACTTTTGTGTAATAAATCCTTTTATAGCATTTCATCTAATTTGCAAGTCTGTAGCTGTCTCTCATTGGTTGACTGTAAAATAGCTAGTTACATATTTTATTAAAAGTCTTTCTCTATAGACCACCAGTTAGTGGAAGTGGTGTCAGAATTTACCCCACCTCTGTTGGTAGGTTGCAAAGCTATTGTCCTGTGGTATCTATTTACAAACTCTCCTAGTGGCTTCAAGGAGGCAATTCAGGTTAATGCTTAACAGCAAAGCCTCTGGAGTCAGGCTGCCAGGGTTCCAGTCCTTTTTTCACCACTTATTTCCTCTTGGAACTTGATCTAAAGTTATTTAACCTTTCTGTGCCTCTATTATCTTCTGTAAAATGAGGATAATAAAAATAGAGGATTATTATCTCCATGCAAGTATAATGCCTGAAACATACTAGACTCTTACTGTATGCTAGCTATTATTATAACTAAAGAATTAAGGAAGTTTTCCTTTTCTCTTTTTCAGGGAGTACGTTAGGCCCAGAGAAATCTTCTCTCAATCGTTTTTCTATTAAATTCTGTTATAAAATAT
The DNA here is from genome assembly GCF_030445035.2 of Dasypus novemcinctus. Lineage (NCBI taxonomy): Eukaryota > Metazoa > Chordata > Mammalia > Cingulata > Dasypodidae > Dasypus > Dasypus novemcinctus. Next base: position 26,643,137 of record NC_080681.1, on the reverse strand, counting down.
AGATTGCATATCTTGTCATCTTCTTATCTTCTCTAGTATCTCCCTGAGCACTATTCGCTCTGTTAAACCCTATTCTTTTAAAGATTTATGCTCTGAGGAAAGATGGCATACATGTTTTACACTAGTATTTTGAAAGGGAATATTATCAAGGAAACTGAGACTTAGAAGAGGAACTACCCTAATAAAACTCATCTCCTTCAAACTAACATTAAAACAGTTCTGTACTATGCTATTAAAAAAAGACATTTATGAAACATTTTTATTATCTTTATTTTATTCTTCTAATTAGATTCCTTTTATTATTGAATCTTGTGATATTTTTGCTAGCTTCACTACAAATATTTCATGTTTTGTTTCTAGGAACTCTCTTCTCACAAGAAGCAAGGGCCTGGATTACTAAGTCGAATGGGGCAAACAGTCAGAGCTGTTGCATCTTCAATGAGAGGAGTTAAAAACCGCCCAGAGGAGTTCATGGATATGCATAATTTTATTGAAACATTTAGCCAGAAAATAAATTTGATAGATAAAATATCACAGAGAATTTACAAGGAAGAAAAGGGTATGTAGAGTCACTGAAATGTGATTCCACAGTTGTTCATTTACTGATGGATCATCCTATTTGCTGGTATAGTATGGCAACATTAAGTTAGACTATCACCTTCAAAGTGGGGCTTATGCTAAGTCAACCTGTGAAAATTTCTAATTCCTAAACCATTTTGAAGATAGTTATGAGCAGTCCTCAATTGCTTTAATCAATTACTATATGTTCTAGTTTCCATTTATAGATTATATTGGCAAAACAAGCCCTGAGTTTATGAAGGTTTTGGGAATACTTGGTATAAATGAAGTTGGTATCATATGTTCAACACGGACCATACCTAAAAATCACAAAAGTAATGTTTTAGGACATACGGTTTCCATATTTTCTAGGAATTTTTTGGAAACTAGCACTCTGTACTAGACTTGTCTATGCATAGCAGATGGATTTATATTTTAGAAAATAGTTTTCTTCTCCTATTTTCTATCACCATTTTTTCCCCTATTTTCTGTTATTTATAGTTTATTAAGTTAGACTTTATTCCACAATTATTTTTTTTCTAATTGTAAGGAGATATATTTTGCATTCACCATAATTGCCATATTTTATTTTTATTTTTTTTAGGAGGTACCAGGGATTGAACCCAGGACCTTGTACATGGGAAGCAGGTGCTCAACCACTGAACTGCATCTGCTCCCTGAATGCCTTATTTTGCATTTACCTCGCATTCGCATTAAAAACAAATGACTAGCTGAGCAAATATATCCTAGTATATGTTGGTTGGAATTAGAGATGAGAAATTACTTAAAGACAAGCAAAAGTCCCTAATGGTGCTTATTTGTTTATTGTCTATGTTCTCTACGACTATAAGGTCCATGAGGACAAGTAGGGAAAAGGCTTGTTTTGTTTCTATTATCTTGATAACATCTAATCCATAGTAAGTGCTCAGTTAAAATGTGTTCGCTAATTGGAAAAAAATGAATGTACATAATATTTCAGATGGTGGTAGAAAAATTTGCTTTATCAAGAACCAATTGGTCATTAAAAGAGACAGAGAAAGAATTGGTACAGCTGACTCTACTTTGCCTTTTTTCTACCTTCCTTTTCTACTTAATGAATGGAATATAGTTTATGTATTGATTGTGTGAGTCTAATTCTAAAAGGAGATTCTTGGAGCATAGTGAGGTAGTATAGCAATTCAAAGAGTCATGTGGAGACTCTTGACACTTAAGAGATATATAGGTTATCAAATGCTCCATATTGACTGGTATAAGGGAACAGTTTTAAAATCTTTGCTATGTTTATGAACTGGTCAGAAGGAAAACTGAATTTTGTGATAGGCTTTATAAATTTGAGTTCTGATTTTCAGGGAGTGAAAGTCATTGACCCAAATGCGAGGGGCTTTAGTATGTGAATCCAAGATTTCCATCAGAATGATAAGACATTTTCTTCGGTAGCTTTGGGAAATAGTCACTCTTAGTTATATATGTCAATTTGTTCAAAGTCAAATCACAAAGAATCTGGTGATAGTTACTATTTCTCTTTTGATATTTTGTATTCATTTCTTTTTTTAATTTTATTGTGTATTGTGATTCCCAATTCAGTAAAATTGTATTGACCACATAAAGTGTTAATTCTCTGTGCTGGAGATTAAAGAAGGAAAAAGATGGTACTTGCCCTTTAACTGACAGTCTAGTTGGTTAAACAGATATATTAATAGATAAATTCATCTATTTATCTAGATTATGCACAACTTAATCTTTGCATAGAGATGTGATCTGAGTGCTATGTAAGCACAGTTTTGGATTTTAGGGAAGCTCTGTATGTAAAAATAAATATTGTACAAGTATAATGATACCCATTGACATACATACAGTTGAGAGATGAAATGAAGCAGAAAATTTTCTTTTCTAGAAATCTTAGTTTAGTATGGAATTACTTAAAAGATAGAGAGTTGATGTGGCTCAGTGGTTGAGTCCTGGCTTCCTGCATATGAGGTCCCAGGTCCGATCCGAGCCCGTTACCTAAAAAAATAAAAAATAAAAAAACTGAAAGGTATAGATTCAGGAGGGAGAGTTTGGAAGAACTCTACAGGTCAATAAATCTAATATCTTCCTTAGGTGTCATCTAATATTTACATTGTTTTTTTCTTTTTAGGTACTGGGGCCAGGGATTGAACCCAGGACCTCATATGTGGGAAGCCAGTGCTCAACCACTGAGCCACATCAGCTTTCCTGAGTTAGCATTTTCCATTGTTTTTGCTAGTTGTTTGTGTTTTTTTTCAGGAGGCACCGGGAACCAAACCCAGGACCTCCCATGTAGGAGGTGAAAGTAACCACTTGAGCCACATCGCTTCCCTCCATTGTTTTTTAATACTATTTTTTAATTTTTTTCAATTTATTTGAACATATGAACTATTGAAATTTAAGGATTTTAATTTAGAGCCCTGATGAAAGATTTTGGTCAACCCTAATGAGTAGTAAGATGATTAAAGATAATGTAATTTCATTATATTTCAATGAATAAAACATACCCACTGCCTATAAGTTCTCTAGCCATAAAAAGTTGATAGTGTCAAAATAAAAATGTAAAAATATTCAGATTTTAAAATGAACACCAAAGTTTTGAAATAATGGCTTTTCAGGCATTGAGGAATCTTTCATTAATTGCTTATTCATTCATTCTTTCATTGATATGAAAATGTTTAACACATTGTATATCAGACTTTGGGTTACAAAAGTTATCAGCCTCTGTGTTAAGGAGCCTGTGGTTTATGAATGTGTAGTTTATGCAAGCAATTATAATAAAGTGGGATAATGCTTTAATAGAAGTTTGAAATGAAAGGCTTATCATGGACATCTAAGAGTCCTTTGGAACCAGAGGAAATTTATGTGGGCTGGGATTTAAAAAATAAGTAATTCATTGGGTGGTAGAAATGGAATAGGTCAAAGCAATGGGACATGTACAAGTATCTGAAATGTGAAAAATCATGGGATATTCATGAATGAACTTGATTCAAAATATATGTGGGGAGAGAATCTCAGTAGTTGAATCTGGAGAGGCAAGAAGGGGACTGATCATAAAGACTTTCTCATTCACTCGGAAGTTTCAGTGTTATGTATTTTGACAAGAATGGAAAGAAGGAGAATAGTTCTGAGTCCCTTGCAGTAGTACAGGTAAGAGATGCTGATGGCACTGAAAGTAAAGATAGATAGATTAAGGTCTCAAAATGCTGGAATGGTTTTACAGGAATGAGTCTAGGACAACCACCATAATTTTTGGTTGGATGAATAGTGGTTACTATTAAGTAAGACATTCAAGAGAAGAGGGGGAAAGAAGACAAGTTTTGCCCATGAAACATTCAGGTATAGTTATGTGGAAGGCTGGTATTATATGTGGCTCTACAGATTAGGAGAAAAATTCAATCTAAAGATAATCTTAACGAGTTGGACTTTAATAAGAAGAAATGGAGTGGTTGTGATATGACTCCTATGGGTAAGAATTATGAGATGCATGCTCAAGAAATTGTAGCAGTCTCTACATGCTGATTCACAGAGGAGCAATTCTCTGGTTTCATTGTTGGTAAGGCTGTGTGTCCCATGTGGTTAGACAGAATACATAGCCTTTTGGTTCACAGTCTATCAAGGGAATATCAGCTTGTCAAGGCAGGAAATGCCAGATGTCCAAGTCTCTCTTTCTCATTTACCCAACTGAAACCTGTAACTTCATCCTTGGAAAACAGGATATAGAAAGAAGTTCTAAAGCCTGTGCTTATCCATACACATTGTACTCCTTGACTCTGCTATTATCTTGGGAAAATAGTCATAGGTTATAGTAAATGAATGGGCTGTGTGCTAATAAAATTATTAATAGAAACAGACATGACGTCATTTGTCTCATGGGCTGTAGTTTGTGAATGCCTAGTTAATGCTCACTTGAGTGACATAAAAAAGAGAAAAAGAGGAACATAATACAGTTCACAATGTTTTGTTCAGTTAAGAAAATGGATATGTTTATATTGATCTGAGAGCCTATAATCTCATTAAATTCTTATCTATAGGGTTATGCATAGTTCTTAAACTAATAATTTTGAGCCTAGAGACATAGCAGGTATCACACTTGTAATTTCAAAACTATGTAGTGCTCATTCAGAAGTTCATGATAGATATGGTGATCATAATAATTTATTTTCTAAACCAGAACATTTTTGAAAAGGATACTGTCATTGATTACACCTGGATGGTAGTAATTCAAAGACAAACCAGTATGGCCAGTCCATTTAATGATAGATGATATGCATTTTCTTAAGTTCATGAGCAAGTTCATGAGAAATAAGGTCCTTTCTTACTGTCTATTATATAGGGATTTTGAAAACTTCTGTAAATTGAAGAAATTAGTAAGAGATCATTACATTTTGTCTTTTAGAATATTTTGATGAAATGAAAGAATATGGCCCGATTCATATCCTGTGGTCGGCATCAGAAGAGGATCTCGTGGACACCCTGAAAGGTGTTGCCGGCTGCATTGATAAATGCTCTAAAGCCACTGAAAAACGCATGTATGGACTCTCAGAAGCCCTGCTTCCTGTTGTCCATGAGTATGTGCTTTATAGTGAAATGTTAATGGTAAGAACAGCTACTTATACTTATACCCGAGTCTATTACCTAACTATAAGCTCTCTAAAGGCAGTTTCTATTCCTGTCTTGTTCACCACTATCTTCCTATCCTAACGGGATGCTTTGCATGCAGATGGAAGCTAAATATCTGGTCATTGAGTAAAGGAATAAATGAATGGAAGAAAACATTAATAAAAGACTAGAATACACAGCAGCAACAAGAATAATGTATAAGATTACACATAGATTTAAAAGATCCTCAGTCAAGGTTTTCTTGAGACAATGATTAATTTCTTTGACCTTTTTTATTTTACTTTTTAAAATATTTTAGTGCTTTGGGGATTTCTTTTCAAGAAGGAGTTGCTTCCTCTTTTCCAATAAGTATATTAATTCATGGAGCACCATTATGTAGAAAATTCTTGAGTAGGATCTTGATGTTTGTTCTGTTGAGGTTGCTTCTAAAATGAAAGTCCTTAAGTTAAAGTATTTTCCCTTCACTATTTGAAAAGTCTTTTATTCCTCTTAAATCAAAGTTCTTTAAACTCCTTCAGTTCAAGTTCAAGTTTCCAGATATTTGGGATTTGCAATGCTTTCAACAGAGCTGATGTTTATCATCCAGTAGCCTTCTCTGCCGGCTGTCCCTTGCACTGCCAAACATACACCCTTGGGTCATTGGTGTTTTAGGGTAGAGGTGGGGGGAGGGTCCAACTTGCATTCCAATATAGCCCGTTCCTGCTGTTTACAATTGGAGCCATGTCTGGTTTCTGTTTTCCTATAATCATGACTTCTAGGGATTTTTTTAAACTTTGCCTCTGTCTCAGTGCTGGGATAACTGATCTACCTCTCACATGTTTAGGCCCTCCTTTGACCATCATTAATTATTTTGTGGGATATTTCAGGTTTCTGCTGTTACTTGACTTTACTGGGGTTTTGCTATAAACAAACCCTTCCTGCTTCCCAGAGGCCTCTGATGTTCTCGCTGAAATACTGCAGAGGTGTCTTATCTGACCTCCATGTTAACTGAAGATTTTGCTCTTCTCTTCTGTAAAACACGTGAAGGCCTGGATCTTGTAATGTCCTTCTCTTGTATGTCTTGTATTTCTGCTTTCACTAGTTGAGTTATTTGTGTACCCAGAAGCACTTGTATTTGTGTTCTTTAGTAGAATGTTATTACCTAGTTAATATTGTTAAAAATCAGCAAAATATGAGTACAAATACAGAGAGAGTCCTTATGTCTATGAAATTGAAATAGAATGGCTTAAGGGAAAGTGAGTTATCAAGGGAAAGGCACTGTAAAAGATTGGCAACAATTATAAAAGATCTAGGTAGCTTCTGTGATCAGATATCTTTACAAGGATGTTTTAAGTTTAAAGACACTGAAGTATGGAATCATACTTATTCAAGAAAAGAAGATGAAACCCCTATCAGTCAAAGAAAAGACCATGATTTCTCATTAAGAGCATGGCTAATTAATGAATATTTATACATTTTGAGCTAAAATGCTTAAGATGTGACTATACACTTTGAATTTCCCACCGTAATTGCCTGTTTTGATTAACGTCCCTTTGGAGTTGGATAAGAGGGCCTCTACTGATTGTAGGTATTTTCAGGTGAGCACCCCATGGTAAGTTCTCAGCTGCAACCAGTTCACACTATAGAATAAGTTTCTAGCGTTCCTGCTGATTTTTTTTTATTTGTTTTGTTCCTTGCTCTTTTTGAAGAATTGTGTATGACTAGACTGCTCCATTAAACATTGTGCATATGTAATGCTTAAACTGGTAAAATGTGCATTGGGATACCTAATAAAAGATTTGTGAAAAAAATCCTTGAATAGTTGCTCTCAATTTAGCTTTTGAAAATTCAAAAGAAAATTTAAGACTTTACGAAACCTGCAAATGACTGGTGGTAGCTTGCAGAGGAAAAGCTATTTATGTTTTAAAAGGTATATTTTTGTTATAGAAAAGTTTAGCAAAACTAAGTACAACCTATTTTATCCTCATGTTTTAATATGAAGGGTGTTATGAAAAGAAGAGACCAAATTCAAACAGAACTGGATTCCAAAGTTGAAGCGTTAACCTATAAAAAGGCGGATACTGATCTGGTAAGTTTTTTTAAGTCTCTCAATATAATCATATAGAATTCATCATCTAAAAATTTTATTAGCTGTCTTGAACTCCATTACATGATAGTTTCTGAGCATTCAGCAAATGATACTAAAATTTCTTCCAAAAAGAACTGAGTGAGCCTACAAGCTTAATAATACCTTTCTGCCTTATATCATTTCACCCATGGAGGAAAGTACAAAGTTACTTTTCTAAGAAGGATAAAGTATGTTAGAAAAAGGTATGTAATGTACCCAGCATTGTTCCAAAAGATTAATAGGTACTCAATAAATAAATAAATAAACCCATCTTGTGCTTGTTTTATAAGATATTTTTACAAAACAACATGGTTTTCCTATATACTTTTTCTACTTATTCTAAAATCTGTATAAAGGAAGTAACTTTGGTTTCAGATTTACTCCCTTCCTTAAAATACTTTATGGGAGTTTTCAAACACACATACAAAAAGGGAGATCTAATAATAAAAAGAACTCTCACATACCACCTGACTACAGCAATTAATATTTAACTTTTTGCCAAACTTTTATTTTATCTGTTTTTCCTCCATTTATGCATTTATTCTTTTGCTGAATTATTCTAGAGCAATCCCAAACTTATTTTATTAACCCCAACTATCTTAGTATTTGCTTATTTATTAGTTTTTCTTTATTAAAGAAGTTTTGGGTTTATAGAACAAACATGCAATACCTTGCATTGATGTGGAACACTTGTTAGAATTGATGATAGCACATTTTTATAATTGTGCTATTAACTGAAGTCCATAGTTTAATTTAAGGTTCACTGTGTAGTGTAGTTTCATGGATTATTTTTCTTCTGTCACCGTATATACAATCTAACATTTTCCCCTTTTAATCATATTCAGATACATATTTCAGTGCCGTTAATAGCATTCACAATATTGTGTTACAATCACCACCATCCATTACCAAAACATCTACATCATTCCAAATAGGAACCTTATACATTTTAAGCCTTAACTTCCCATTCCCTACCCTTATCCCACCCCCTGTAATCCATATTCTGGATTCTGAGTCTCTGAGTTTGCTTATTCTAATTGTTTCAAATAATGAGATCATACTATATTTGTCCTTTGGCTTATTTCACTCAACATGATTGTTGTCAAGGTTCATCCATGTTGTTGCATTTATCAGGACTTCAACCCTTTTTGTAGCTGAATACAATATTCCACTTTATGTATATACCACAGTTTGTTTATCCATTCATAAGCTGGTGGACACTTGGGTTGCTTCCATCTTCTGACAATTGTGAATAATGCTGCTATGAACATCATTGTGAAAATATATGTTCGAGTCCCTTCTTTCAGTTCTGTTGGGTACATACCCAGAAGTAATGATTGCCGGGTCATATGGTAGTGCTATAGTTAGCTTTCTGAGGAACTGGCAAACCGTCTTCCACAGCGACTGTATTATTATTGTTTCATTGCTACCAGCAAAGAATGAGTGTTCTGTTTCTCTGCCTCCTCGCTAATACTTATTTTCCTTTTTTTCTTCTTCTTTGTTTTCTTGCTTTTTTATTAGCAGCCATTCCAATGGGTGTGAAGTGGTATCTTGTTGTTTGGACTTACATTTCCCTGATGGCTAATGATGTTGAGCATCTTTTCATTTGCTTTTCTAGCCATTTACATATCTTCTTTGGAGAGATGTCTATTCAAGTCTTTTTTCAATTTCTAATTGGGTTGTTGTTAAGTTGTAGAATTTCTTTATATATTCTGAATTAAACTCTTATTGGTATATGGCTTTATAATATCAAATATTTTCTCCCAATTGTATAGGATGTTGTTTTACTTTCATAGTAAAGTCTTTAGAGGTGCAAAAGTTTTAATTTTGACACAATCCCATTTATCTATTTTTTTCTTTTGTTGCTTATGCTTTGGGTATAAATCTAAAGTCTAAGAATCCATTGCCTAACACAGGGTCCTGAAGATGCTTCCCTACATTTTCTTCTAAGAGTTCAGTAGTTCTAACTCTTTTGTTTACATCTTTGATCCATTTTGAGTTAATTTTTGTATTTGGTGTGAGTTAGGACTCCTCCTCCTTTTTTTTTTTTTCCCCCAAATGTAGATCAAGTTTCCCAGCACCATTTGTTGAAGAGGCTATTCGTTCCCAATTGTGTGATTTCTAACCCCTCATCAAAAATCAATTGGCCATAAACATGAGGGTTGTTTTCTGAGCTCTCAATTTGATATCTTTTGTCTATATGTCTGATCTTGTGCCTCTACTATGCTGCTTTGATTACTGTGGCATTGTAATAAGTTTTAAGATCAGGAAGTCCTTCAATTTCATTCTTCTTTTCCAAGATGGCTTTAGCTTTTGGGGCACCTTACCCTTTCATATAAATTTGATGATTGGCTTTTCAGACTGTTGTTGGAATTTTAATTGGAATTGCAGTGAATCTAGAAATTACTTTGGATAAAATTGACATCTTAACAGTATGTAATGTTCCGGTTCATGAGCATGGAATGTCCTTCCATTTATTTAGATCTTCTTTGATATCTTTACGCAATGTAGTTTTCTGTTTACAAATCCTTTACCTCCTTGGTTAGATTTATTCCTAGATTATTTGGTTCTTTTAGTTGCTATCATGAATATTTATTTTTAATGTCTTTCCACATTGGTCACAATAATCCTATTAGATTAGAATCCTCATTTTAAAATTGAGGAAAAGCAGAGTAATTGTCCAAGTTTTTAGAGCTATCAATAGAATAGAGATAGAAACAGGATTAGAGATAAAGATGTCACTTTCTCCCCTCAAAACATGCCCTCAGAGAGCAAGTAGAGGTGGAAATGTTATTACTCTACTTTATGAAAGTCATTTTCTTAATTTTTTTAATTTAAGGATTTGGATTAGTGTTGAGTACAGTATTTAGTATACTTACATTAGTTGAGTGGGACAGTCCTTGAAACTCCCTCTCTTAATCCATCGTTTTGTAGCCCCCAATCTGGACTTGGCCAGGAACACTGCTTTATTTTTCTCCACAGCCGAAATCACCCCCAACACAGGGGTTCTTAACAAGGGTTCTGTGAGCTTGAATTAAAATTCAAAAAAAATTATTCTTGTGGGGACATGTTGGTGTGGGTGTGATATTTATTAAATAATACACAATTTAGAGTGGACTTAGTAAGGGGTCTGTGGTTTTCACCTTACTGGCAAAGGGGTCCGTGGAACAAAAAAGGTTAGAAACCCCTGCCTTAACATCACATATGATTTTCTTTATATTATCTTTTTCTTTCCCCCGCTCTAGAATCTAAGTACTTTGATGGCGGAATTTTTAAATTTGTTCACTGAAGTGTTCCCAGTTCCTAGAATAGTGTCTGGTATGTGGTAGTCACTGGAGAAATTTTTAGTGAATAAATGCACTAATGAATTAAAATTGCAGTGACAACTCTGATTCATGGAAACACTGAATCTTTTGACAAGAGGTCTCTGCAAAATTAGGCTTTGTGCCAAACACTGAGATTTCCTAAAAAAGTATTTATAGATTAAATGATTAGTATGGTTTTTATTTGTCATATTTTGGAGTGTTTTTTTTTTTTTTTTCAAACAGAAATTCCATTCTCCTGAGCAAAATATGAGTTTGGAGTGGTAGGCTGCTGTGGACAGAGTAGGAGGAAAGGAATCTGTAAAAGAGAATAATAGGAAATGTAGAATCAATGGAATGAGTTCTTGAGGGAAAAATCTTTATTTTTACCTTAAATGAGGAGAAAGAAAAGTGAACCAAAGAATAACCTTTTCCATCTAATAGGGAACTTATATTTGTTTTTGCTGTTGTTGTTACTTTTTTGTTTTTTAATAGAGTCAACTGAATGGAACAAAAAAATGTGGGAAATTGTAGAGAAATTATATTTGTATCCTTTGAACTTTGCAATTTCTGTTTTATTTGTTAAATAATTTTTACATATATTGAAATTGGTAGTTAGATAAAATTTTACTCTTGACTAAGTTCTAGAAATATTAATTTTCAGAATTTTAAAGTTTTAAGAGAATAGTAAGATGGTTTACAAACCAAGGATCTGTTCAGAGCTATCTAAATTCATATTTTAAAATGAAAGAAAGATTAGCTGGTATTGTTCCAATGACAAAAACACAGGGAAAAAATAGCTTGGGAAAATATATGTTTAGACTTTTCCAACTCAACTAAAAAGCAAATTTTTTATTTGCCCTGTAAGTATTTTATATTTTGCTCTATAAAAACTTTACTTGGTATATCCTTATAGCCTAGTGGTCAATCTGTATTTATGATTTCATTTTTTTGCATGTCGTGTCATATCGACTATGAAGTATTTAAAACCTAGTAACTAAATTGTAAGATGGGAGAAATTTGAAATGAATTACCTGCATTTTATTCTGTGAGATACTTTTAATTAATTAAGATTTAAAACAGATGCATTTAGCATGCACATTGTAATTATTTTTTTGGTCCCATCAACACAGACCAAATATGTAGGGACTAATTTAATAATTTGTAAATGGCAAAATTTGTATTTTTCAAACAGTTATTTTGTTTACTGAGCTTTTCACTTCCAAATACCTATATGTTGTGATGAGATCTTTGGGAGAAACCTTAGAGGGTTACTCATAAAATGTACCTACCATGATTGGTCACAGAACAACTGATGGGAAGTTACTTAGAAATATGCTTGATAGGTTTACCATGGAAACACGCCTTTGTGAGGTTCTTCTGAGGAGCAGTCCTTTGCAGTCACCATGGAAACCCTGGAAGAAAATAGAATATAGCAATATAGCTGGTTGTTTGCCATGGTAACCCAGGTAGGGCCACTTTGGGGACAACCCTGAGGCCATTTCTATGGAGACCTGATGGGGTTACTTTCAGAGTCACCCTTGGGTGGAATGCTATATGCAGATTGACTGGTAATGAAAGGGTCAGTACAGCAGAGCTCACTAAGAAGGGCTAGGGCTGGGGAAGTTATAATTACAGGGTAAAACATAGCAGTAATACAACATTCCAGAGATGACACTTATCAGGAGAATTTTATGTGGGCTTTGTGGCTTGCAAATATAAGGCTCTGGTCTTCCTACCTTTCTGTAACTCTGAAAAACTGACAATAATGGCACTGTAAATTGACAATAATGGCACTGTGCCTACCTTTTCTCATCACATGAATATGCTCACAAAAGTTATGTGTTTCTCTACAAACTAAAATAATTTTTAAAAATGTGTTCTTTGGTTGTAGTTTTGTAGGGTGGCTGCTGCTTAGCATTTGTGGTTTGTAGTTCTTATCTCATGACAATACAATTAATGGTTTCACAATGACCTAAACTCAGTAAAGACATTTAAAATACTCATTTGAAGGTCAGTTCACTCTTCACTAAAAGATTTGTCATTTAGGCTTTTGAATTAGATAGACCTAAGATCAAATCTTAGTTTATCTGCTTATTGGCTCTGTGATCAAGGGCACCTTTCCTAACTTCTTTTAGCTTTGTTTTAGCATGTATAATTTGGGGGAAATTGTTAATGTATTTCTAATAGCCCTCATTAAGGATTAAATGATATAATGCAAGTAAATTGTTTGGCTTGTAGTAAGCACTCAGCAGTTGTTAGCTGCTGTTACTTTGATGACTTTATATGAGAAGTGATAGTTGACATATGTCCTGTAAAATGGCTAGAGAATTATTCTTCAAAGAGTGGGGAGGATATTTCAGGTATGGGAGATAATATGAAAAGCAACAGACTCTCAAAAATAACCTGAGGAAACCTGGTTGTTGTCTGGGGAGCAGGGTACAGGGCTGAACTGAAGGGGTGTGGCTATAAAGGTACTACAGACAGGTGGGAAGAGGGCCCTGTGTGTCAGGTTGAGGAGTATGGACTTTATCCTTTGCACTGTGTGGCTCCAGTGAGAGCCTGTACTGATGAGTTGGCAGTGGACTTGCAAAGGAGAGTACATTTGACAGAGACTTAGGTGGGAGATAGGTTCCATCACATATAAAGCATGAGGGACAGCCAGTGTTTCAAGTTGTTAGTGATTATATTTCTAAGTGGTGAGGATGGTAGAGAGTAGCTCAATAAATTGATGCATAGAATATAAAAGGAAGAAGAAATTTGAATATGTGCAACTTTACATCACAATAAGATGACACTGTAGAGGTATTCAAGAAAAACCTTTCAACAAATTTTATTGAGTACCTACTATATGAAAGACAATATTGTAAGTATTGGAGAAACAGTGGTAAAGAAAACAGGCAACAGATCCTGTCCTCATGAGGCTTACATTCTTATGGATAGATACAAATAAGAAAAAAAAAATTAAAATTTAGAATATATTATTATATGATGGTAAGTGTTGAGGAGAAGGAGTGATGGGGATGGTGGTGGTGGTACAATTTTAAATTAGAGGCCAGGGAAGGCCTCTCCAAGAAGGTGTCTGAGTGAAACCAGAAAAGAGATGAGATTTTGAACCATATAAATTCCTGGGAGAAAAGAATTCCAGGCATAGGGAACAGTAAGTACAAAGTAGAAGTAATACCTGCATGTTCCAGGAAAAACAAGGAGGCGTTTGGAGTGAGCAAAGGGAAGAGTTGTGGGAAACAAGATCAGAGAGGTAACCACAGGTCAGATCACGTAGGGTTACTAAGCTTTCGGTCTCAGTAAGATAGGAAGTCCCTAGAGAACAGTTAAACAGAGGACTAACATGATCAGACTTGAGTTATTAAATGGTTACTGTGATTGTTAAAGACAAGAGAATGTATATGTGGTGTGTGCCTGGGTTAGGAGGAAGGTGAAAGCAGTGAGACATGATAGCTTGGACAAGTAGTGTGCAGTGGTCGTATTAGTATATATTGAAGTTGGAGCTGTTTGCTATTGGACTGGCTGTGGATTGTGGGAGAACAAAAGGTGAGTCAAGGGTGATTTTGAGGTTTTTGAACTGAACCCCTGAAAGGTGAGAGTTAGCATTAATTGACATGGGGGAGATTTGGGGATGAACAGGTTTAAAGGGGAAGATAAGGAAATCACATTTGGACATGTAAATTTTATGTGCCTATCAGATGTGGGGACATTAAGTAGGCAGCTAAAAATCCAGAGTTCCAGAGTTCAGGGGAGGGATCCAGCTGGAGATATGTATTTGAAAGTTGTTAGCAAATGGATGGTATTTCAAGCCATGAGATTTGTCAAGGTAGCTAAAGAAAGGGAAAAAAGAAAAGAAAGAGGTCCTTGGATTTATTAAGACGTAATGAGGGGAAGCAAATGTATCTCAAGCAATTGGGCTCCCATCTACCATATAGGAGGTCCAAGGTTTGATGCCCAGAGCCTCCAGGTGAAGGCAAGCTGGCCTGTGTGGTGAGCTGGCCCACACGGAGTACTGCCCTACACAGGAGTGCTGGCCCATGCAGAAAGCTGGTGCAGCAAGATGATGCAACAAAAAAGAGACACAGAGGAGAGATAACAAGAGATGAAGCAGATGAGGAAGCTGAGGTGGTGCAAGAGAACAACCCCTTTCTCCCACCCTGGAAGATGCCAGGATTGGTGTTCGGAGCCTCCTAATGAAAATACAGGCAGACTCAGAAGAACACACAGCGAATGGACACAGAGAGCAGGCAATGGAAGGAGGAGGGAGAAAAAGAAATAAATAAAAATCTTTAAAAAAAAGAGATAATGAGAATGGAGGAATGAGAAGAATGGCCAGTGAGGGGAAGGAAAGGGAATTTATATAGCTTTGGCTAGTGGTAGGTATTTGGATCAATAAGAGATCTATTTGGGCTCATTTAACTATTTTTGACCACTTCTTTCATGAGGAATTTATAAAAACAATTCGATACAAAATTGTAATAAGGTAAGTTTAGATGAACTGTTTAAAGGGAAATTGAGAATTATAATATTGTATGCACTAATAAAGAAAATATTAATAAAATAGATATTGGTCTATCAAAGAGAATTTCTGACAGTGGAGGTAAAGATATAACAACTGAGATTAAGAGGAAAACTGGTTTGTGGAGGAACTTTTTGCAGTTTTGTTATAGTTTTCCGAGTCAGAGCTTCTGTTAGAAAATGCTTATTCACTTCACTGCTTAGCTGTAAGATAAATAAGGTTCATCTGTGCTGCTAAATAATGCTGCATATCTACTTTTTTAATTTTAATTTTTGAATGGATGATTTATAGTTTTTCACTCAAAGCAGTATTCAAATATAAATGAATATGAATACATTTGACATTTAGCAACATGTGCATAGAATCTGAAAGTTTGATCTAGAAATAATGCCATAGCTGCTTAGCAATATATTTATGTGAGCACAAAAAGAAAAAAACACATTTTCCTAAGATTATTATAGTCTGAATTTGCATATAGCCACATTCAGTAGATCCAAACAGATACTAGATTTATTCAAGCTGCTTTCTGCTCTGTATGACGTGCTATTTTTGAGACAGTGCTTTATTCTCATCCTCAAATAGTGGTTATTAATCTTCAAATGTGCTTGATAGTGTAAAGCAAGATTGCCTTCTAACTCAAGGAAGCTTTTTTAAAAAAGGACGATATTGACATAGCATTTTTATAGTGGGGGGCTATTAGCCTCTTCCTTTTATAAGAAATTTGCTGATTCACCTCTCTCCCCTGACCTTTTTACTAATGTATTCCTTTCTATATGCATCATTTTTCTAATGTGATCCATTTTCCTCTGTTTTTGTCCGTCTGTATCTATGTGTGTGTATCTCATATACATACAGACAAGCATGCATATAAACACATACTCACACATATTACAATATCTAGCTGAAGAAGAAGGGGCTTTTTTTCTTGTGTATTTCCTTTTTTAAAAAATACATTTTTTATTTTAATTTTTAAAGATACTTAGATTACATAAATGTTACATAAAAATAGAGAGCATTCACATATGCCCCCCTCTGTGTAACTCCCACATTTTCCCACATTAACGACATCTTCATTAATGAGGTGCATTTGTTATAAATGATGTATACATTTTGTAGCATTGCCACTAAGCATGGATTATAGGTTACATTGTAGTTTATACTCTCTCCCTCCCAATTTTGTAGCTTATGGCAAGATATGTATCTGTTGTTGTAATATCATTCAGGACAATTCCCAAATCCTGAAAATGCCCCCATATTACACCTGTTTTTCCCTCTTCCTGCCCTCAGAATCTCCAGTGGCCACTGCCTCCACATTGATGATACAAGTTCTTCCATTGCTAGAATCACAATAAGTCTGTAGTAGAATAACAGTTAGTCTAGCTTAGTCCATAGTTCATTCTCCAATCCTGAGGATTGTGGGATAGTGATGTCCACTTTACCTCTGATTGAGAGGGGGCTTTGATCCCAGAGGGCAGATGAATGGGACTGTCTTGCTTGAAGTTGTAGACTCTCTTGATATGTATTTCCTTTTATCGCTTTATCCTAGAAGACCTTCAGCAGACTTTTCCTCACATCTCATTTGGCAGAATTGTTAAAAGTTTGTGACCAAACCTGTCACTTAGAGAGGAAAATGAAATGACCATAAGAATTGATTTAGACCAGTCACAGTGTACTTCCTAGTGCAGATACCTGTAAAAAACAAAACAAAACTGGGGCTCTCCTAGGCAGTGAGAAGGATAATAGGGGATGGATTATGGTTAAATGACTAATAAATGTCTGCCACGCACATGCAGCATAGAAACGGGTTGGAGTGATGCTGTATTCAAGAAGGCCCTCAGCAGCCTTCTCCTGCCAGGAAAAAAGCACCAGGGAGTATCTTGAATTCCTGTGCTCTCTTTAGCAATTCTGGCAGGCTTTTCATTCAGGGCTTAGTTGACTTGAGTGGTAGGTAATAAATTCATGTGCTTCTATTTATGTGAACTTGTAAAGGATAATAATGAGTATTTGATTAAATAATGCGAAAAAGCATTCCTACCCTATGAACAGCATCTGTTGAGCCTGGGATCTATATTTGGAATTATACCATTTTGGCTTTTTCCCTCTGTCATTTTTTTATGCCTCTGGCACTTTCACGTACAGCAGTCTCTGAAAAGTATTTAATAGAAGCTCTTAATCCTAGTTTCAGAGTTGCATGTGATTTCAACCTTGACAATTTATGGCAGAGACCACTTACTGCCTTTGTAGTCTTGGACAAGTTACTTACATTTTCCTAGCTTTAGTTTCCATAATTATTAAGGATATGGATAATATCTTCCATAGGATGTTGCTAAATCAGTATATTAAAGCCCTTAGCCCAGTGCCTAACCATTGTTAGGTTGTAAATATATATTTTAAAATAATATTAGAAGAATTTTCTTTGAAGTATGTATTTAGTTCTTCTAGATGAGTTTGCAGAGTGGTAGCTGTAGTCCTGCTCATTAGTCCCTCACATTAATTTTTTTTAATGAGGTAGCAATTAGCTTGAGGTGAATAGTGACCACCCCCATTTGCCCCACCCGGTCACCTAGGCATTGGATAAATTCTTTAAGATGTATTTAGTCTATACAGATTATCAAATGCTTGCTGGACTCCCATAGAATTATTTCAACTAAACTGCACTTGTTATTGAATCATTGATCTATAATGAGAGACATTTGTGATGAAGATCTGTAAAATACCTTTATGATAAACATCAACAGCATTACTGCATTATAAAGTATTTTTCTTTATGTGGACTGTAAGAAAAGTTTCATTTTTGTCTTAGTACCAGCAATAGTGTTTCATTTCTTCTGAGAAATTGGCTTGTTTTCGGTTTATAAACATCAGGGGTTGGGCATCTGATCCTATTTTACTCTTTTCCCTGCTTTTTGCATTAGTTACTAATCTGTTGAGAACTTTAATCATGATTGACTTCTATCTGGCAAAATGTCTTTTCTGTATCAACTTACCCCTCACTTAACCTTGTTTTTTTTCTACTCTTGTTGTCTCTTTGCTCTGATATCTTTATCTACTTACTGTCTTTAACCTAGTCATAGAGTATACTTTTGTAACCACCGTAAATCTACTTTGGAACAAGTAAGAAACAAATTAATAAATAAGATCTAGAGGTAGACTATTCCAAAGTATCTCAAAGGTCAGCAGCATTTTTGCACAATATTTCTGTGATAGAAAAATGTGTTTTAAGGTATTTCTTTTGGAATCTATAAACATAAAAATAAACCTGAATACCAACTGACTATAACCATTACCTGAAAATTTGGCAGGTGTTATTTGAGGGTGAGGTAGAAAAATTGTACTACTTCCAAAAATTTTACCAGTGAAATTTTCTTAGTGAAGTTACTACATGTGAAGATTTAATAATTTGAAAAACAAACATATAAATTTACAGTCTTGATGAATAAGTCCTCTGTATGTTTGTGGACCGTGAGGGTAAAAAGAGAGAAAAGACAATGAAAAACTCATGGAAAGAAAGGGAATATAACAGTGCTATAGATGATTTTCTAAAGAAAGATTGTAGGCTCTGTCTTTCTCTAGAAAAAATATTTTTTCACTGTCTGAACTACAACAGAAAAAGTAACAGATGGATAAGTGAAAGGGGTTGTTTAAAATACAGCCATTTCTTCTTATGATATTAAGAAAAGCTACTTATGGTATCTTGGTGGATTTGTGGTTTGGTTTGTGCGGTTTTTCCACCATAGTAGATAATGATATTTTAAACAGCTGTCCCATATAGACACTAAAAATACAGTCAATTTCCTTTTAATTTATACTGTTTAT